>NC_068356.1:108469396-108769396 GCF_020536995.1 Dreissena polymorpha | reverse complement strand
CCAGGGGTCAGATCAAAATTCCAAATAGTGCAGGGTCGCACATATGCTCATAGCTACCATGTGTGTAAGTTTCAAGGTTCTAGTGCTTTTAGTGTAGGAGGAGATAGTGGCCAGGACGGACGGACAGACAGACAGACAGACGGACGGACGGACGGCGGAGATAACCACAATATCCCCAGGGCTCGAAATTAACACTCGCACGCTCGCAAAATGCGAGTGTAAAATACTGATTGCGAGTTAAGTTTTAAGCCACTAGTATTTTTTTGCGAGTAAAGAAATAGTGGAAAAAAACTAGTAATATAAATGCACTCGACGTCATGAACGCTAAACCGAAGGTCAATTTATAGAACGTCTGAATACCTGTATGCGGAAGCGCGCACCTTGTATGTAGATTGGTATACTTATAGTTCAGATACGCGGATAGTATTGGTACAAAAAACGTGAAACAGTCGACTATTCACATTTGTTCATTGAACTTGAACAGACATGGCGTCGAAACCAAACATAATTAGTTTCTTTTTGCCTACAGGCGGAAATAAAAATACGAAAGATAAAGCAAAGTTAACCGTTGATTTGTATTTTGGTGACATCACACTCAACACGATATCATAGCTGATTTTTTTCAATATTTGAAAACCCATTAAAAATATCCCAAACTGACACTTAAACTTTGTTTTCTGAGTGAACACGACACACTTATATTTGAAAACAATACCCTTATGGTCAAAGGACAAGGTTTTTTTTGGCCCGATTTTATAGCCGAAATTCGGCTATGTTCCCAATCCCAAAAAGTATACTTTTTTCCCAAAATGTGGCAAAAAATTCCCATTAAAAAAAATTATTATTTTTTTTTTTTTTTTTTTTTAAAGAAGTGTCTAATGCGTATTTTATCTCAATTTTAATTCAATTACATCTAACAAAGTATTATATGAATTTATTTTCCCAATTTCATGAAAATGCCGATAAAATTCCCAATTCCAAAGCCATGGGCTGTCTTCCCAAAAAGTGGAAAAAAAACCCTGAAGGAACTGATATCTTTGTATGATTGCAGAAATAAAATTTGTATGTTAAGTACTTTTTATTTTGTTTAATAGTACTAAATTAATGTCCAAACTTTTTTTATGTTTCTTGCAAAATTTGCGAGACTGTTTTTGATTTTGCGAGTTGGTATTAAAGCTGCTCGCAATGTTTTGCAAGTAGAAAAAAAAGTTAATTTCGAGCCCTGATCCCCACCTTTTTTTCAAAAAGCGTGGGGATAATTATAAAGTCAAATTTAACACTTTGAATGTCATCCCGGGCTGGCCATACAAACACACCCTTTTGACGACATGCAGTCATAAACTTGACTTTAATCTTATCCTCTTCTTTACTCAACACACATCGTGTAAACCAATTATCTTGGTAAGCCACAATTACGTAGTCAGTCAATTTTATGTTGTTGGTCTGAATTTTGATTGAATCGTCCCTTGGTTCACATTCTTCGAGTTCCATACTTTTTTCTGCCATTTTTTGCTTTTTGGGGTGCTTTTGGTTCTGTTCTTGAAGTAGTGTCTACAAGCAGTATAAAAGCTTCAAGGCTGGGAGCAGTTAGTGTGGTGTGATGAAAAATAACACCCTTGGTTACAAGGTGGTCTGGCAGTTGGTTCCAGTGGCACGTGCCCCCCCCCCCCCCAGCCGTTAAAGCCTTCTTTTTTTCTTGTGTTTTTTGTGTGTGTGAAACAAAGTTGGCCAGATGTTCCTATTTACCCGATTTTTGACTGAAGACGTGCCCCTACCAACCTTACTGCCTACTATCCACAGGGGGTCACCTGTTGTACGTTAAGACTTGCTTATCACTGTCGCAAGAATCTCTTTAGTGCGATATGCTCTCTTTTTGGCAGATATTTCAAGCGCCTGGGTAACATTAAGTGTCTGTCATGAACACTAAATAAGCGTCTGGATGATCTTGAACCTTGTTTTGATGTTAAGTATACCAATTTACACTGTATTGTCAGATGTAATAGACATGGGAACATTAATTTAGATATTGAGACTTTTCTTGCGGTATATAACACAGCGTTTTACGGCATTTTCTTTCAATAAAATGAAGTTAAACAACTTAAAGGCAACAACACTGGATCGTTTTTTTGGTCTATTCAAAAATAAAAAAAACACAGAGTCTTATTCTGAGCCAAAGTTGTCGAGTCTAAGGTAAGAATTTATTTTTAAAAATGTATTATAATGCGTTTATTGCGCTAAGTTTAATCAGTATGTTTTAATTGTTTAACTCTTAAGTATTGAAATATAGGACCAAAAAGATTGAGCGTAAATTTATTAACAAATTTCTTTATACTTATAGTACAATAAATAAAGCCCATACAATGATATACATTGTATGCCTGTTCCGCTCTGTATACACCTTGTAGATATTAATATCATTAAAATTGAATTTTATCAAATGTTTTGTGCACTTTTTTCGGCTTTTGCATTTATAACTAATAACATTCACATTTTATCATGCTCTGATAAAATATGGTAATTGAAATATTGATCAGACCAACTGTATTTAAGTATATTTTGAAATAAAATGATTGCATTGTTAATTTCTTCGTCTCAGTTACGTCATCCTGCTTCAGTCCATTACACTCCAGCAGCCCTCATCCACACACAACAGGAAAAAACAGAACCTCGTCCATGAACAGTTCACATGGTAACTCCAGCCAACAGCATACCACCAACCATGCAACTGATCGAAACAAGACAAACCTACTTTTACTGACCGTTAACTGTTGCGTACTACGTACCAACAGATCAGAATTCATAGCAGCACTAGACTATATCAAGCCAGACCTAATATGTGGCACAGAGTCCTGGCTGCGCGGAGTAAAACCAGGTGCTGATCCGGATTAAAATGCTATCCTGTCGAGCGAAGTGTTCCCGCCAAACCTGACTGTAAACCGGAACGACAGAACATCAACCGTGGGAGGAGGAGTATTCACTGCTGCGAGTGCCAACATCATGATGGACGCCCAACCACATCTCACCACTGATTGTGAAATAGTCTGGTCCAAAGTACAAACCTGGAAGGGAAAGGACTTATACCTATGTTCCTTCTACATGCCTCATCGCAACATCAACATCATCCATAAACTAGACGAATCTATCCGCCAACTAACATCAACTGCTAAAGAAAAGTACATCATCTTAGCCGGCGACTTTAACTGCCCAGATATTGACTGGCCCAACCTGATTGTGAAAAAAGGAGCCTCTGATAGAGATATCCAACAAGCCTTGGTAGACCTATCCATAGAACATCGCCTCACCCAAGTCCACGACCAACCTACTAGGAACAACAACATTCTCGACTTCATATTCACTAATAACCCATCTCTAGTCAAAACATCATCATCAGTCCCTTGTATAAGCGACCACGCCATGGTGGTAACTGACATAGATATCATCCCCCAGAAGATTAAACAAAAGCCTAGAAAGATTTTTATTTTCTCTAAAGCAAACTGGGATAGCATCAACGAGGACATGCAGCATCTCTCAGCCACAGTCGTTACTGAAGCAGTAAACCAAGACTCAACCATTCAGTCACTATGGGGCACTCTAAAAGCAGGCATTGAAAAGTCAATCAATAAACACGTACCATCTAAAATGAGTAAGAAGCATAAGTCCCTACCATGGCTTAACAATAACCTGAAAAGGATGATCAGACGTAAATCAAGACTCTACAAACACGCTAAAAAAGTAAACAATGGAACACCTTCAAGTCCTTCCAAAAAGAATGTAAAAAGGCATTTAAGAAAGCCGAAATCAACCACATCAACAACACAATTGAAAAAGGCCTCGATGAAAAGAACACCAAACCCTTCTGGAGTTACGTAAAAACCCGCAGACAAGATGGCTCCGGCGTTGCTCCCCTGAAAAAGATGGGTGGACTTGTGAGCGACAGTAAGGAGAAAGCCCAGCTGCTAATTGACCAGTTTAAATCTGCGTTCACCAAGGATACAGGGGATACACATCTTCCTGACACCACAAAGAGATGTCGCACACAAATACCCCCACTCAGTATCACCACAATAGGCGTTGAGAAGCTCCTCCGTAACATCAACCCTGCCAAAGCCCAAGGACCAGACATGATACCGAACTTAGTATTGAAGACCTGCGCCAGCCAGTTAGCACCTGCTTTATCGACAATATTCCAAATATCCATAGACTCTGGCAAACTCCCTCGAGATTGGAAAGATGCTTTCGTTTCACCTGTTTTCAACAAAGGCGACGTCCACTTAGCCGAAAATTATAGACCCGTCTCCCTAACCTGTGTAACATGCAAGCTTCTAGAACATATCATTTGCAAACATATCCTAAACCATCTGGAAAATAACAACATCTTAACTAAACTTAACCATGGTTTCCGAACCGGATTCTCCTGTGACACACAACTACTGACCACTGTCCATGACCTCCTCTCCAACTATGACTCGGGCACGCAGATAGATATGGCTATCCTGGATTTCAGCAAGGCCTTCGATACGGTCCCACATAAAAAGCTCCTGCATAAACTGAAGCAGTATGGCGTCACTGGAAGCATAAACCACTGGCTCGAGGACTTCCTTACAGACAGGAGCATGAATGTTGTTGTGGAGGGAGAGAAATCAAACACGGTAACAGTCGACTCCAGCGTTCCACAGGGCACAGTCCTTGGCCCTCTACTTTTCCTCTGCCACATAAATGACCTACCTGATTCAGTTAAGTCCTCGGTCCGCCTATTTGCAGATGACTGTTTACTCTACCGACCCATCAGAAGTCGCCATGGCCATGAAATCTTACAACAAGACATGAACAAACTTGAAACCTGGGCCAACACATGGGGCATGCGATTCAACGCCAAAAAATGTTACATCCTGACCATTAACCAGAAAACCTCAAAATTTTACCAACTCGAAAACCATATCCTTCAACAAGTCCCAGAAAAGCCATACCTCGGAGTGACAATATCAGAAGACCTAACTTGGAGCTCACACATAAATCAGATCACCAAAAAAGCAAACTCTACACTTGGCTTCCTAAGACGCAACCTGAAACACTGCCCCGAATCCTGCCGCAAAACAGCATACTTTGCCTTAATTAGAACTACTCTAAAATATAGCTCCATTGTCTGGGATCCACTCCTCCAAAAAGACATTGATAAAATTGAAAAGATCCAAAAACAATCGGCGAGGTTTATAACTGAGGACTACTACACCAAAACACCACAGGCTTTTTCCGCCCTATGCCACGGGTCCGAAATTCGGCCCCATTCCCAATGCAAATCTGGTTTGTTTTTTTTCCCAATTGAATTTTTTTTTTCCCAATTCCAAAAAAAAATTTATTTTTTTTTTAACTTAAAATATATAAGTTAACCTGATCCGGTGTAGAAAATAGAAAGTGTTGCATAATTAAATTATCTGTTGCCTTGAATTTGTTTTAAAAACTGTAAAATATGTTAATGATTATTTAAGATTTTCCTTATTTTCCTCAAAATCCGGCGCTTCGCACGATTTTTTTCACCTCAAAAAAGACCAGGCCTTTTTCCCAAATTCAGATTTAAAAACTTGCACTTATCTCACATGTTCATAACACTTTGTAAAATTTTAATAATAAGTTATCAAAATAGTCGTTATTTACCAGTTAACGTCTTCTTTGAAATATAAGAAACACTATTTACATGCGATAATTTTTCCCAATTGAGCCAATTTTGCGAATAATTTTTTTCCCAAAGTGGGGGTTTTCACGACGCCAAATTCCAAAATTCCAGTGTGGCGTATTCCCAAAATGGAGCGGAAAAAGCCTGCACCAGGCTGTGTGACAGACATGCTGAAGAGTATGAAGATCCCACCTCTCCAGGAAAGAAGGATGGCAAACAGACTGATTTTCTTCTTCAAGGTGGTTGAGGGGCTGGTGCCAGCAATGCCTAGCCAAGATTTCCTAACCCCAGTCTGGCAATCCAAGCGTAGAATTACCCCTAAACATTTCAAAGACTTCAAAGCAAACAATATCGTTGAACAATATTCAGTTAAAAACTCTGTTTCACACCAATCCAGTGCAAAACTCAACTTTATAGAAACTCATTTTTCCCTAAGACACTAATTGAATGGAGCAATCTTGATGAAAGTGTTGTTCGCGCAGACACAGTTGACACGTTCAGGTCAACTGTCCTACAGTGGGACTAACCACCCTCTCCCCCGTTGCGCCTACACCGAAAGGTCCTGCAACGTACCTATCCAGATCCAAATCCAGAATTCAACTGAATTTTACATTTCTATATACTCTCTTTTTTATTTTCAGAACTCGTCATGAAGATGACTGTTAGAGTCCACCTACCAGCTCAGTGTGGTTAAATTTAGCTGCCAGCCCCCTACCATTTGGAGCCAGTGTATTTGTTACTTGTTGTACTGTTAAATGTCAATTACAATTTTGCTGAGGTTACCTTTAAACATGTGTCATATAACACCAAACGTGTCAATATCTGATTACTAAAACTTTGCTGTAACTGTAACATTATTCTTACCGATTGTGGATTACAGGTGCTGTCAGCATCGAATGGCCAGTCTTTCGTGAAAGATTTCAATCTGTGTTCAGCAAAAAGCATTTTGTACTCGTCTGTTGTGGGATTTTCGTAGTTTGAAATTGCGTTACATAGATTGACATTATTTTCTTTTTCCGCAGTTTTGTCAGACTTTTTAGATGTTCTCTTTCCCCTTTTCGACATTTTAAAATTTAATAATTTGTTGTCAAATGTTTTTAAACTTTCGCGCTTCCGGTTAAGCACTTCCGGACTAAAAATTCCATCGACTAACAAGAACGTCATCGTCATATGGGTTACAATCCAGTAAAAATCACGAAATGTAATAGACGAGTTAACGCGTGACGTCACACGCACCTGCAAAGTTTAGACTCCGCCCACTGGTTGGCAAAAAGAGGTGGAATTCATACAAGCGCATATAGAGAAGGTTGACATAATCATCGTTTTTCGGCGTAAGCTGTATTAAGCCAGCTTTTCACCCTGACTTGACCTTTGTAAGTGTCCAATAGTATTCAAATAAAATTTCCCGCGGCTAGGTACGAATGAATACACTTCATTTATTCCATTGGCTGATTTGAGTATAACACCAGAACATTGGAAACATATCCGCGTCTTTGTAACACTGTTTTACTGCATGAAACAATTTTATCTCTAATGAAAAGGCTCAATAGATAGAACAGTTTTACAATCAATTTTCGACATAAATACAGTTTGTGCGTTCACCTTTTATTTTCAGAGAATTACCAGCGCAAAAGCGTTTATACTAAAGGCTATATTCTCATATTTAGTACTTACTTGCATTGCATTTCAACCCGCGAGGTTTCGGGTCAATTCGCGGCCAGTGTGTGAAAGTCAGAGTTTATATACAGTTCATCACCGGAGTTCGCAGAAGGGGTTGCGATCTTTCATTAAAGGAAACAAGAAATATCTTTAAAAAAGATATACGGCGTTGATTGTGGTCGATGTTTATGAACGATCAAAAGTTATCTCTATGAGATAAAAAGTAGCGGATGCCTTTTTTCTGCGCAGTTCTTAGCTACATCACAAGCAAATCAATTACGGGGTGTTGCGCCAGATTTCGTGGCTTATTTTGCTTTATGTGATATTTTTACTCAGATGTCTATATTTACAGAATAGAAAAACACAAGAAACATGAAAATAAACGAGTGCATATAGGTCAGCCGGCAATACTCGAATCTTATTTAATTGCATAATTATAGTATAGTGAATTATTGTGCTCATGCTTAATAAACTGGTCAAAATGGATAAATATTTCTAATTAATTTTATCAAAATTGGTCCTTATCATGCAAATGTTGAAAACATATTAAAAATCGATGATTGGCATACCACAATAATATCGCCGAATATCTTTATTTAGTATCTTTCTGATCAAAACAGACTTCAAGTGCACAAAGTTTACGAGACAGCGTTTATATAAAGATTTCTGCAACTGACCGAAAACTGACCTTGATACCTTGCGGATTGGAATGCAATGCATTAAAGTTAGGTAACAATTCTGCTGCTGAAACGACGGCTTGTTTACGCCAACTGTACTCGACCAAGGCAACAGCTGTGGCTTTGTTTTATAATTGATTAAATGCGCCTCTTATAATACACTTTCGATCGCTGATGAACAATAACAATATCCACACCGTTTATATTTATAATCAAATGAATATATGTTTTATAAGTTTTGAAATATCATTTTTTAAAGTCTTACTTTACAAAAGAATACGGCTAATTTATTGTTTTGTTGTGTGGTATTGTCAGTATTTAGTCTTCCGACCACGTTTACTCTGATGCTAATAACTAATTTGTATTTTATAAAGAGGAAATTATATATATGAATATACATTTGTTGGTACTAAATATGATATATTTGCACTATTGTTTAAAAGTTGTAATGTTTATTTCGGATTTTTTATCGTTTAATTGACTAAACAAAAGCCCTTTATACATGTTTTACGTGACTGTAACCAGTGTTTTTGCCAACCAATCAGTGCGCATGCGCGGAAAATCCCGAATGTAAACAATAAGGGGGCAGGGGATATATTTTTGACCAAATTTCGAGTTCCGAAAGGCCGCAAACAGTCAAATCCATTGCATCAAAACAGAAAGTGACACAAGAAAGCCTTTTTGTGTCAGTGTCATAGCATAGGCAATATACATTGAAAATACAACCAAAGACAAGGCTGGCTTCTTCACTTGTGAAACTATGGCCCTTGATCTTTCCCCCCGACCACCTCATTTTTAATGAAAAATTGAGAAATTTGACCCATTTCATGGCATGCACAGAACATTCAAACAGAATGCAATCCTAGTTTTGGCTACATTACTCACTAATTTCATCCCTGTGCTTTGTTTATTTGCCTAGAAAAGTGTCTCCCATACGTTTAGATTTTTCACAATTTACCTTCAAAATTTTGTTCTGTTTCTGCAGCGTGAAATATTGACTTCCGACAAAAGTGAAAACCTCCTTTTTGAAGATTCAAAATTTCCTTGCTAGGGAGCTGTGGCTAGTTGTAATGTTTTTTTCCAAAATTTTGAGACATTCTTTCTACAACCTAACACAAGAAATACATCTTATAAATACCTAATTGATTTTTAAAGACCATAGGTAACACCTACCCTAAAGATATGTAATTTTCATGGACCCCCCTTTCACTGATATATCCCCTGCCACCTAACAATTAACTCGTCTATGTATTAAGGTTATATTACACTAATTCCATTTCCCACAGGGTCCCATTATAAAACTGCCAACTTTCAAAGCATTTTTCTTGTATCTCCTATATATCAAATTTTGCAAGACCGGTAACATTTTAAAGATAAATCTGTCCTCTTCCAATAAATGCAGTCAAAAATATATGCTCTCGCAACTTCTAAGAAAGTAAAATTCGCCCAAAGGCAAGCACCCTCGGAAAACAGAGTTTCGAAAGTGAAATTTCAACAAAAGCCCCACACTTCAATAAACGCACCCCAAACAGTCATCTTTCAACGTAATCACCAATGAAATGCGCCAAAATGTTGCAGACACACACAGGATGCAGGAAATAATCACAAAAACCATGATCACTAAATCGCGTTTAATACCGAAGAGAAAAGGAACTCTATAGATATAGGCATAACTTTCGAATGGACCATGGAGGGATACAAAATGATTTAGTGTAATGTAACCTTAAATGTTAAACAACATTTGGTGCGACAATCAGGGCCGGCTTTATATGTGACTACGGAAATCAAATAACTCTTCATTACTTCCCTGATTACTGTCTGTATACCATTCTATACAATAATGAAGTTATTAGCTGCCTGATTATCAAGGTTGCATTCTAGTGGGGCGCATGCGTGCAGTTATGTTGATGGTCATTACACAGGAAGGGAGTGTGGACTTTCACTCTTCATTCCTGCTGACCACACTTCCATATCATGCACTATAATCTGCAGAATCGGCCAAACAGTTATCAGCAACCTATCAATGAGTCAAGAAATGTACAGATGATGAACTAAAACAACACAATATTATTGACTCGGATGTGTAGTAATTTTTGCTGCTTATCTGGTTGCTGAAATGACTCAAACAACTGTCAGCTGCAGTTGATTTGATTGCTGACAAGCCACGCTTTCAGGATTGAAGGTCAATCATCATCATCACCACCACCACCACCACCATCATCATTTTCAAAAAGAGCAAACATGTTTTTTTTTAATGTTACTTGATGTTTTATACGTCGCAGTGGCGTAGTGGATATGGTGTCAGCTAGCAATCGGGAGGTCACTGACTCAATCCCCACAGTTGGAGCATTCTTTAGATCTCCCCTATAGACACCAAGTACTGGTTATAGTCCCAGGAAATGGACTCAACGCCTTTCAAATAAGCCTAAGGCTTTCTATGCAATCGAGCTAAAATAAATAGGTTTAAACTAAATTAAACTAAAATAAAATTAATGTAAAAATATTAATTATTTGCATTCAGATAGTATATAGGTGTATCATTAAGCAATAATTTCTTATTTGAAGAACAAAGTTTCAAGATAAAAATTGACAAAAAGCAGGTGCTCAATGAAGTTTCACTGTAACTTTGTAACAAAAAATGCTTGCCCATGTTTTTCAGCGGACCAGAACCATTCCAGCTCAATCAACATATCATCAGAACAATTGTTCTGAGCAAGTTTCATGACGATAGTGTAAAAAAGATTTTCAAAACACCTTAAACTCTTCTCAAACTCGGCTCAGATATCATCAGAGCAAATGTCCTGAGAAAGTTCCATGAAGATTTTGACAAAAATGTGAATTCAATATGATTTTTTTTTAAATGAAAACATAATTATTTTGGCTCTATTGCATTGAAAGCATAAGGCTTATTTAAATGCTCTCGAGTTCTTTTTCTGGGTAGAACCATGACTTGGTGTCTTTGGAGGAGATCTTAAGAAAGCTTCCACAGTGGGGATTAACTGGTCAACAAGGTTTCACTTTAGCCCATATAGAAAACTGCGCTGTGTACTTGTTTTGCAAGCCAAGCCATTTACAAATTCTTTTGAGAGATCATATAAATGTTCTGAGCAAGTTTCATGCGGATTGGACTAAACATGTATCTTCTAGAGTATAAACACTACCCATAGATCACTATTGCCATATAAAAAAAAAACGCCCTGTACCCTGGTGGCCATGTTTTTCACTGTACCAGAACTGACTAAGGGCGCCAAATGCCCAAAGGAAGACAAATGGTGATCACAGAAGCTCACTATGCACAAGTTGCAATCAGATGAGCTAAACAGATTATTAGGTTGATGAGGCAACCTTTTATATGTTGCAAGTTACAATGAGATCATCGTGTCCTGGTTAAACGTTTAAAAAATAGAACCTTGATTGCCATAAGGTTCTCCACTGAGTTCAAGGTATGCAAATTGTCAAAGACTAGACCTGGTGACTTTTTTGACAATAGTCATGATTAGATGAATATTCTGATTAAGATTCATCAAGATTAATCATAATTCTAAAGTTGTTAAAAAAATAATCTTGGATGTGACCTAGTTTTTGACCTCACTTGACCCAGATTGGACCTTGACAGGAATATTTTTAAGATTAACAATCTGACCAGGTTTTGTCAAGATCGAGGCTAAATGTGGCTTCCAGTGTGGTACCATAGTTATATTGACCTGCTTACCTAGTGTTTTGTTGCATTATACCCAAATTCAACCTTGGCTTTTATATGAAAAAAAAATCATTAAACGCAAGTTTCATTTAGATCAAGTCAAGTGGCACTCTGCAGGACATAGGGTGATCACAATAGCTCACCATACACTTTGTGCTCAAGTGAACTAAAAACAATTGATTAATAACTTAGTCTGTTTTTTCAAATGTTTTCCACAAAAAATTGAAGAAAGGCATTCACTGCTGAGCACGAAATAAGCATGAAATAAGAACTGGAACAGTATGCTTCATAAAATTTATTTGATTGATAACATGCATATAATCTATTTTATCATATTCATCACATTAACTTAAACAAGTGAACACAATTTCTATGTGCAACAGCTAGATATTGTTTAGAACTTGAAAGACACGAGACTGTGACATCATCCATGGTTGCTATGCAGGAACCATTGTGGAGGTCCCAAAATCCCAGTATTCCATTGGTTTCCTTGATGATGAGTAGATCCTCTGCTAGTATTCCAGCAGAAATTTGGCACCTGAATAAATAACAAGGGCTGTTTGTAAACACGCATGCCCCCCAAATGGGCTATCCGTTGTAGTGTCAGCCATTGTGTGAATACGTAAGAAACCATTTTACTGCTTGACATTTGACCTAGTGACCTGAAAATCAACAGGGGTCATCTGCCAGTCATTATTAATGTACCTATGAAGTTTCATGATCCTAGGCCTAAGCATTCTTGAGTTATCATCCGGAAACCATTTTACTGTTTCGAGTCACTGTGACCTTGACCTTTAACCTAGTGACCTGAAAATTGATAGTGGTCATCTGCCAGTCATGATCAATGTACCTATGAAGTTTCATGATCCTAGGCCTAAGCGTTCTTGAGTTATCATCGGGAAACCATTTGGTGGACGGACAGATGGACAGACGGACGGACCGACATGTGCAAAACAATATACCCCCTCTTCTTCGCAGGGGGGCATAATAAATATGTGTAACATCTACTACTGCAACTGGCCTGTTGTTTATCTGTCTGTCCGTCAATCCATCCTTCCAAGATGAACTAACATGACATTTTTCGTATAACCCAAATAATGCACCCTGCAAAGCTTTGATCCAGTCTCTGATGTCTTCAAACAATATCAACTCATCATTCTTGCCTCATTCTGATAATAAGATTCTTTTGGACTCAAAAGGTCAATATTCTTGGTTACCATCCTTATCCTTATAAATGCATCATGCAAATCACATCCGGGCGCGTGTACTTCACATCTCTGTTAAACAGTAAAATTTATTCCAAAAAATAGAGATTTGATAATTTGAAAAAATTTCATTGTTCATTTATAAATACTCATGGCCAATACTCATGAGTAGATAATCTTCTCAGCACAATTTGTATGTACTCACCCGGTCCAGGTCTTCTCCTGAGCTTGAATAGCAAACAGCATTTCTGAGGTGCCCAGCTGTGGGTTAATCACCACCACAGACCCAGCCTGACGGCCCCGTCGACCAGACAGCATCGGCAACATGATGAAGCCCTGAAAATGGAGGATATGTTAACATGGTAATCAATGCAGTCTCAGCCAAATATAGCCGGACCTATGGACATGGCATGTAAAATATTTTAAGGTGCAGCCTGTCTAAATTGATTTGTCTAGGTTTGTTTACGCTTCTCTATTTTTGTTTTAGTTTAAAAAAGTGATTAAGTTTTTATACGCATGCTTTTCCCTACCCACACAAACTTGTTGCTCACAGAATTTTCCAAGGGCACCTAATTGGTCCATTTTTGTGTACTATTATTTTCTGACAAATAAGGTTCAGGGCAATCCAAAAAACCATGAAGCCCAAATGGGGAACAATTCTGCTAAATTGCACATCAAAATAATGCAATTTGGTAATAAATCTCACACAATTCTCCAAACACAACTTTAAGCTTAAATTGAATACCTGTAGAATAAACAGTGAAATAGAGATGTTGCACATTTACTTTAACAAGAACATTACACAGGTGCCGACATTTAGGTGAGTAGTATAGCTTGGACTATTTGTATAAAATTGGGCTTATGAGGCAATTAAGTAGTTAAGGTGGGGGCCTTTACTAGGGATGATACAGAATATCACATGAGCCTGTGGAAATTGTCACCTGTTCATAGAAAGCCGCTGGCACAAGTGAGTCAGACGGACACACATCCGAAATGTCCACCGTTGAAATGATCAGACCGCGACGTACATTCCTGCAAAAGAAGCTATAATCTGTTCATTACCGTTCAGAATACAGTTTAATGCATCTTATATTGAAAAGTAAATCACAATCAATAGTAACATGCTGAACCATTGTCAACACTTCAAGCATGAAAGTTGAAAACTTCTTGTTGTCACAAATTTCCAAAAATAAATGTGAATTTAATGCGGATTTGGTTCTTATCTTTTAGTGTATCACAGCCTTACGCTGGCACTGGCATTCAAGAAATAAACAAAGATGAAATAAATTCAGCTCTGTATTTAAGACCAATACAAAACTTTAAGTATAATTTAACAACACCGAAAATCTTTACTAACAGTTTTATTCAGTGTTCACATTACGTTTTTGGAAAAATCTTGTACACAATTTTACTAGTTTTAGAATTTTTATGCTTTATGGGCTGCTAAGTGGTCTGTTAATTTTTCAGTAACAATTTAACTAATGTTGATAGTTCTACATTTTGATTACATACCAAATCACAACCAATGCATCACTTGTAATCCCAAGGACAGCATCAGGAAGATCTCGCACACAAACAAGGGCTGCTACTCTGTGATGTACAGACTCCAGGGGAGTTGTCTCCCATGTTAATGCAGAATCTTGCCTATCCAGTCGCGATAATCTGGTTCCCATGCTGCTATTGCTACCCACAACCATCTGGTGCTCCGTGATGGGGCAAACCAAACAACTGAACAAAAAATGTATATTTTAATGAATCTTCGTTTATAACAAGAAGAGGGAAAGATGACTACAGAATATAAACACGTTTATGTGGTACATTTTTTCATTGATAAAATCTTTTTTAAATTAAAGTATCTAAATATGTAATTGTAAAATTTGCAAAATATAATAATAATTAAAAGGAAGGGGGTAACAGTGCAGCTGATTTGTTTGTTTGTTTGTTGTTGTGGTTTTTTAATTACATTTTTAATTATGACAACTTAAAAAAAAGTTTTTGGCTAAACTAGCCAGATATATTGACCCTGGAGAATACAACCACGGCATACCATATGTGAGATCTTGAGTGAGCTTTTCTTAAATTCAACATTAAACAGTGCAGGAATACCCTGTAGGTGCCCATGCTGACCACTGATTATGTTTGCCTATTTTACTATTTATCCTGATTGTATTAAAACCCTTAAGCTTATAGACCCAAAGACAAAGCAAGCAAAAATTGAGTTTTGTAGTTTAAAACTATTCATCTTAGCCGAATTGTATTTAAAGTCATTGGCTTTAAGAGACATGTCAGTTTGCTAGGAAGAACATTGAAGGATCAGAAAAACATTACCCATCTAAGGATCTAAACTGTGACCTCTTGGTCGCAACACAGACCCTTACATCTATGCGACTGTTAAAACAAGAAACTGTCGGAGATAGGTGCTGCTCCCCAAAGTTTTTTTTTGTTTTTTGTCACAATATTGCACTATATATTCAGATAAAAGGAAACGTCTTGAGGGCACAGTATTTGGGGGGACAATAATTTGTTTAAATAAAATTTCAAAGGGTCATAACTCTGTGAAAATCATCGGACCAGAACCCGTTGATAATATGCACATCTCCTCTTGGTAGTGAAGCTTCCTATAAAGTTTCATTGAATTCCAGTCATTAGTTGCTGAGAAATAGCCCGGACAAGAATTGCACTATATGTACAGTTAATGGAAAATTTTAAAGGGCCATAACTCTGTGAAAAATCATCTGACCAGAACCCACAGGTAATATGCACATCTCCTCTTGGTAGTGAAGCTTCCCATAAACTTTCATTGAATTCCGGTCATTAGTTGCTGAGAAATAGCCCGGACTAGAATTTCACTATATGTACAGTTAATGGAAAATTTCAAAGAACCATAACTCTGTGAAAAATCATCTGACCAGGACCCTTTGGTAATATGCAAATCTCCTCTTGGTAGTGAAGCTTCCCATAGTTTCATTGAATTCCGGTCATTAGTTGCTGAGAAATAGCCCAATAAGAATTGAACTATATGTACAGTTAATGGAAAATTTCAAAGGGCCATAACTCTGTGAAAAATCATCTGACCAGAACCCGCTGGTGATATGCACAGCTCCTCTTGAAAGTGAAGCTTCCCATAAAGATTTATTGAATTCCGGTCATTAGTTGCTGAGAAATAGCCTGGACAATAATTGCACTATATGTACAGTTAATGGAAAATTTCAGAGGGCAATAACTATGTGAAAAATCATCCGACCAGAACCCGCTGATAATATGCACATCTCCTCTTAGTAATTAAGCTTCCCATAAAGTTTCATTGAATTCCGGTCATTAGTTGCTGAAAAATAGCCCGGACAAAAATTGTGCACGGACGGACATACGGACAGACACACGGACAGACAGACAGATGAAGCGGCGACTATATGCTCCCCCCAAATTTTTTTGGGGAAGCATAAAAACAACTGACACATCAACACATTAACCATGTTAACAAACCTGGTTCCCTCCAGTGATGTGAGAACTTGTTTATGGAGACTTGCTGCCTTCAAAGTAAAGAGGGAAACAGTCAGCCAGCTAGACTGGTTCTCCATAACAATAAACTGCAACTTATCGCTCCTTGGCAAACTGTACAAAACTTGGGCACTCTTTCTTTTCAACTGAAAGTTAAAGATGTATCATAGTATTAACAGAAATCCATTAGACAAGAATTTCACACCACAACAGGTTGAAATTTGCTGCAACCTTTCAATAAACAAGAGGGCCAAGATGGCCCTAGTTCGCTCACCTGAGAGAAGTCGGTTTATTCAATCTTTACCAAATGTCAAACTTTACCTTGATATTGTCCAGACAAACATCCTGGTCAAGTTTCATCATGATTGAACCAAAACACTGGCCTATGGAGTGTTTTTTTGTGTGTAAGATTTGACCTGGTTACCTATATTTTGAGTTGACCCCCCTTACCAAACATCAAAATTTGCTTACAAAAATAAATATTATGACCAAGATACATAAAATCTGAAACAACATCTCTACAGTGTTTACAAGGATTTTGTATAATATAATGAAAATTTGAACAATCTAAGGGCAATAATTATGGCATTAATTAATTAATTTTGCTCATTATCAAACTTGACGGAGATCTTTCAGCAACTTTGATAAAGAATGCTTGAGAAATGTGAATGCTAGAGTGTTTACGGACGGCAGACAAAGACCAATCCTAAAACCTCACCTGAGCAATCAGGTGAGCCAAAAACTGAAAAAGTGTGTGTCACCGATCTGAGCCATTTTCAAACATGTTCGAGAAATCAATAAAACCAATGTATTGACTAAGTTTCACGATGATTAGGCAAAAAATGTGACTTCTAAAGTGTTCGATCACAAGGTTTCTCTCTAGTCACATAAGGAAAACTGCCCCACCCCCCTGGCGGCCATGTTTTTTTACCGATCGGGACCATTTGGGAACTCATCTGAGATATATATAAAACCAATCTTTTCACCAAGTTTCATGATGATTGGGCAAATAATGTGAGTTCTAGAGTGTTCACAAGCTTTTTTTACTATATAAATATAAGAAAACTGCCCCCCCCCCCTGGCAGCCATGTTATTCAACTGACAGGAACCATTTTTAAACTCAACTCTTGTATCAACTAAACAAATGTTCTGACCAAATTTCATGAAAATTGGGCCAAAAATGTGACTTCTATGGTTTTCACATGTTTTCACTATATACATATAGAGAAAAATGCCCCGCCCACTGGCGGCCATGTTTTTTCACTGATCTGGACCATTTTCAAACTCGTCCGAGATATCAATAAAACCAATGTTTTGACCAACTTTCATGATGATTGGGCAAAAATTGTGACTTCGAGAGTGTTTACAAGGCTTCTCTATGGCCAAATAAGGAAAACTGCCCCGCCCACTGGCGGCCATGTTTTTCATCGGACCGAAACCACTTTTGAACTCAACCAACATATCATTTAGGTCAACATTTTGACACAGTTACATGAAAATTGGACATGAAATGTGACTTCTACAGTGTTTACAAAGTTTTTCTTTTTTTGACCTAGTTTTTGACCCAGCATGACCCAGTTTCGAACTCGATCGAGATATCATTGGGACAAATCTTCTGACCAAGTTTCATGAAGATTGGACAATAAATGTGGCCTCTAGAGTGTTTACGAACAAACGTGGACGGACGGACGGACAGATGACGGACAAAGACCGGTAACAAAAGCTCACCTGAGCAATCAGGTGAGCTAAAAATGTAAGCTGTTCAGTTGTTTGAGCTGGTCAATACATTGTTTTCTTCACCCCACCCCCTTAATATTTTACCATGGACACAGGAATGTGTATCTTAATAATCAAAGCTTACATTTCACAATTACATTTTTATAAATATACAATATAAAATATACATGTAGAGCAATTTTGATTTGGTTCGTAACAAAACAAGAGAATGGGCCTGAAGCACTCACCTGTATATAAGACTTGATCTATGTTTTAACCACACTTGACAAATCATTAAAAAATTTGCAAATAGTGGAGCTCAAAATAATTCCAATCATCTAGCTACAAGAGACAGTCAGTTTTTATGCCTTTCCATACTCACAACAAATAAGCCCAGCGGTTTGCAAGCTAATTGAATCGTCGAAGGTACTTACATATACTTTGCAATGATGAGTGGCCATCAAATTCCATAAGTTGTCAAGTTGCCCATACACTTTTAGACTTGACTGGGTGAGACAAACTACCAGCATGCTAGGTTGTGTGGTCACCTCTACACATAGAACACTCCTAACAACATTGGTGGAGGGAAGCTGAAACAGACATAAAAGCTAGAAATGATTTGAAAAGAGCAGTAGTTCAACACAAGTGTGTGTGTTTTTCAATAATTACATACACAAAGCTGCTGCAATCAAGAATTGTGTGTTTTTCAATAATTACATACACTAAGCTGCTGCAATCAAGAATTGTGTGTTTTTCAATAATTACATACACAAAGCTGCTGCAATCAAGAATTGTGTGTTTTTCAATAATTACATACACAAAGCTGCTGCAATCAAGAATTGTGTGTTTTTCAATAATTACATACACAAAGCTGCTGCAATCAAGAATTGTGTGTTTTTCAATAATTACATACACAAAGCTGCTGCAATCAAGAATTGTGTGTTTTTCAATAATTACATACACTAAGCTGCTGCAATCAAGAATTGTGTGTTTTTCAATAATTACATACACAAAGCTGCTGCAATCAAGAATTGTGTGTTTTTCAATAATTACATAAACAAAGCTGCTGCAATCAAGAATTGTGTGTTTTTCAATAATTACATACACAAAGCTGCTGCAATCAAGAATTGTGTGTTTTTCAATAATAACATACACAAAGCTGCTGCAATCAAGAATTGTGTGTTTTTCAATAATTACATACACAAAGCTGCTGCAATCAAGAATTGTGTGTTTTTCAATAATTACATACACAAAGCTGCTGCAATCAAGAATTGTGTGTTTTTCAATAATTACATACACAAAGCTGCTGCAATCAAGAATTGTGTGTTTTTCAATAATTACATACACAAAGCTGCTGCAATCAAGAATTGTGTGTTTTTCAATAATTACATACACAAAGCTGCTGCAATCAAGAATTGTGTGTTTTTTAATAATTACATACACAAAGCTGCTGCAATCAAGAATTTGGTAGGGTAAAATGGGTTGACTTGCATAAATAAAATAATAAAAAAAATAAGGGCCAACTATTGGCCCAATTTTTAATCTAAACAATAAGAATTTTACCGAAATAACTACCTATAATTCCCAATGAAAGGTTAGCAGCCCTCCCTACCCATTTTTTATAAATCACAACATTCAGTTGATTTACCTATCCAGCTCTAGGTAATAAACCTACCCGGAATTCATATATATTGTTGAATATGCTTGTTCTCCATTTAATTGTATTGTTAAGCAAAGATAAACACAACTTCATTCTCAAATTTTAGTAAAAAATAACGTAATTCATCCCAATCCAACGGGCCCCAAAATGGTGAAAAAGCTCAAGTTTTCAGGCAATCTAAATTTATGGACACCCTTAAGAGAAGCCAAAATGATTATTTTGAGTGGCTCCATTATCCAGACATCCAGATTTTCACCCACAATTTATCATTCAATCTTTTCATATATTTTTAATGACTCATATTTTATCATAAATCAAACCTGATCGCTAAATGCAGTGACGGATTGAGAATGTCTTTTTACAGCAGGATGATGGTCATCAAACCAATATATCGTTACATAAGCCTTATTGGGCAAATAGCCAGTTTAGCAGTTGATTGCCATTGTTGCCATTTGCTACAAATCTGCAAAAGTGGCAACAGAAAATCAAAAGTACTTGTCTCCAAATTCCTATATCAAAATATACAGCAAATCAAATGCTAAATTCTTAAGGCAAGCGGCCAAACACAAGCGACCAGGGCCTCTCAGTTATAAATATATATTGTATGTTTTCTGCCTCAAACGTTTCAAAAGTTCATAAAAATTATCTTTCACCACTTTCTTTGCATCATCGGAATCTTTAATAACAAAACTTCATTTAAAGTCTATTTAAGCTTTCACTCAGAAAAAGTAAGATATTTTTGTAATTACACATTTTTTAAATCCTATACAATAGAAAGCCTCTTCCCAATGAAATATTTCTTTAAAATCATGCTTTTCATTTCCCAAATCAGCTATTTAAGCAATATTTTCCCCCAAAATAAACAGACTAGCCTCCTCCCAATAAAACAAGAAAAATCTCTAATAATTAAAAATTAAGAGCAAATATCTAAAAAATTAAAAGAGCGTCCGAACCAACTTACAAGAATATTCTCAAAGTTAACAAGCCTCTGACCCTTCTTGTTATCTATTTCAAGCACAGAGTTGCTTAGCAGGTCACTTGATAATTGGTTGCTTTTTTTCAAAGCACTGCTTCCAGTTTCATTAGTATCTTCAAAGGTTGTTTCTAGTTCTCTTTCCAGTTCTCTATCAATTATGTCTTTGTAGTCGCATTCTTTGTCCTTAAATGGAAAACTGAAATCTGTCTCATGATCTGACTGTGATTCGAACAAAGTCGGTGATTCAATGTTTTCTGACTTTGAATGATTCATACTTGCACAGTTGTCACCAGCACGAATCTCTGCCAGGTCTGAGACATCCAAGTCCTCATTAAGACTTTCAGTGCTTTGATAGCCACCTTTTTCTATTTCCAGGGATGCACTATACTCATTTGATAATTCAGCAGAATTTTCTTTCATCACATTCTTTTTATCGTTCAGAGTTGCTATTTCTGTCTCACATGTTTCACCAAGATCATGAACATTATCAATCACCACTTTCTTTGCATCATTAGAATCATCACTCATGAAATCTACTCCATTACAAAGGGCATTCATTTTAAAGCAGCTATCAATATATTCATCAGGTATGCTAAAGTCTTCAATTTCACCATTCTTTCTGGCTGCCTCATCAACAAGATATTGGAATAAGGAAGACAAGATCACCTGCTTTTTGCTCTTCATCTTAGGAACTTTTGTTCCCTGCCTTTGTGCATAACTTTCTTGTGAAGGCTGCCCAGAGATTCTTCTTGATCTCCTCTGAGTCTCTAACCCAGAGAAACGTCTTTTTCGACCTTGAGATTGTGGTTCTTGAGTGTGTGTATCATCACACTTTTTGTTGTTTGTACTTTTATTTTCTATGCCAATATCAGCAGATACACATGCACTTGAAACAATACATTCTGTTGAGAAATCCTTAGGATTAGTGCTATTTTCCTCCATTTTGTTGCTGCCATTTATAGGAGTGCTTCTTTTGGAATGATTCTTCATAATTGATCTTACTGTTTGTTGCCTAGCGTCACCAGTTTCAGATCTTACTGTTTTTTGCCTAGCGTCACGAGTTTCAGATCTTACTGTTTGTTGCCTAGCGTCACCAGTTTCAGATCTTACTGTTTGTTGCCTAGCGTCACGAGTTTCAGATCTTACTGTTTGTTGCCTAGCATCACCAGTTTCAGATCTTACTGTTTGTTGCCTAGCGTCACCAGTTTCAGATCTTACTGTTTGTTGCCTAGCGTCACCAGTTTCAGATCTTACTGTTTGTTGCCTAGCATCACCAGTTTCAGATCTTACTGTTTGTTGCCTAGCGTCACCAGTTTCAGATCTTACTGTTTGTTGCCTAGCGTCACCAGTTTCAGACAGTAAAATACCTGTTCTCGGCACTGTAGAACACTGTTCTCCTATTGGCATTTTCTCCGTAACATCTTTTGATGAGCAAGGTTTTTGTTTTGATTTAATTTGCCTTTCAAAGACTATAACTTGTGCCTCCTGAAATTTGGAAATCAAGTTTGACCTGTCAATACAAGGAGCAAGTTTTTGTATATTTGTATTGAATGTTTTACTCCTAGCCAATATTGGTGGCGTGCTAGTTACAAAGTGCTTCCTTCTGTATTTCGTTAAACTTAGTCTTGAGGGGGAACTCTTATCTGTTGCTTTCAAGGAATTGTCATTTATTTTGAGTACATCTGTCTGATTGTGATTGTTGCCTTTCATACATACTGCTTGTGCTTTTTCCTTCAATTTGTTGACATTCACAATACTTGAACAAGATCTTTTCATAAGTGAATCTAAATTATCCTTGTGCTCTATGTTTTCCTTTATATTCTCATGCTCTATGTTTTCCTTTATATCATTACTAACTTTGTTTTCTGCAGTGTCTTGAACTGTTGAGAAGACATTGTTCACACTGAAAACCAGCTCGGAGTCAAAGAATGAACTGGAAGACAATTTGTCTCTGTTTGGTTTTGATATTGGATTAATATTTGACTTCCTATGCATTTCATCACAAGTAATTTCAGATAAAGCAATCTCAGATCCAGTAGGTATGGACAAGACTTTTGAATGTTCGTGCTTAGATCCGCAAACACTTTCTTCCTGAGCCTCTTCAATCAATCTCTGTCTCACATAGGCCTTCGCTTCAGAGGCCCTGTGAGCTTTCTGAAAAATAAACATGATTGAATATTACAGACCATTTAAAACAAGATACTGTAAAAGTATAGAAATTCGTTGGTATGAAATTTCGTGGTTTAATAAAAAAAACACTAATTTGTTGACACGTAATTTCATGGATTTCAAATAAAAAACAACTAATTCGTGGATACGTAATTTCGTGGATTTCAAATTTTCAAGGAAGACTGACCGTCAAAATAATTAAACTTTTATTCAAACAAACAGAGTAACAACAAAGCATAATTTGTGTTGACAGCAAGACTGGAGGTTAATGTGCACTGAAGCATGAAAAGGTCGATAAAAGCAATAAAACGGCGCACTTGTGGGTCCCCGCTCACTAATTGCAATCAATGTTGTTTTGACAATATTTTCAATTCTCAGCGCAATCGGTCCCCTAGTTAGTAGTAATGATTGAGTAATAAGGTCCTCAAAATAAACGTGTGAAAACCGTTATGTCTCTTTGATATTTAATATTTTATATAACACACTACTTGATATTCATACTAAGTATTCATTAACATCGTAGTTCTTATCATACAAAGTAATCATAAACATCTTAGTTCAAACATATATAATTTACGTCAAATGGGTGGAAAATAACAACAACATTTTCAATTCGAAGATATTTTAATTAGTCAAGATATATTTTACTTGACCTATTGAAGTGAAGTAACTATGACAAAAAAACAATATCTCAGATAACTGACAACAACAACAAAAATCCGAAATGACATTCAGAAATGACCGATTTCGGATTTAAAATGTATAAATAATCATTGGTACTTGAATTCGTGGTTCACCGGACCAACAAAATCCACGAAAATTCGTACCACACGAAATTTAATGGTTTTACAGTATGGCAGTGTTCTCGGCGATGCAGGTATACTAACAATTTTGGCGCCGGCTACTTTTCCCTAAAATATAACTTAAATTAAGGCGTAAAAAAGCCTGTTATAGTTCTGAGTCACTGGCTACATTGACAAGGGCTTTTTGTAAAACATGCATGCCCCCATAAGGGCTGTCAGTTGTAGTGGCAGCCATTGTGTGAATACGTTTTTTGTCACTGTGACCTTGACCTTTGACCTAGTGACCTGAAAAAAAGAGGGGTCATCTGCCAGTCATGATCAATGTACCTATGAAGTTTCATGATTCTAGGTGTAAGTGTTCTTGAGTTATCATCTGGAAACCATCTGGTGGACGGACGAAGACCCCACCACAAAGTACATAATATAATCTGCAAATGTGGTCCTAAACTGCACCCAAGAACGAGTCACTGTGACCTTGACCTTTGACCTAGTGACCTCAAAATTAATAGGGGTCATCTGCCAGTCATGATCAATGTACCTACCTATGAAGTTTCATGATCCTAGGCATAAGCGTTCTTGAGTTATCATCCGGAAACCATCTGGTGGATGGACGGACCGACTGACCTACCGACATGTGCAAAACAATATACCAACCTTGACCTTTGACCTAGTGACTTCAAAATCAATAGGAGTCATCTGCCAGTCATGATCAATGTACCTATGAAGTTTCATGATCCTAGGCGTAAGGGTTCTTGAGTTATCATCCGGAAACCATCTGGTGGACGGACGGAGACCCCACTACAACAGTACATAATATAATCTGCAAATGTGGTCCTTAACTGCACCCAAGAACGAGTCACTGTGACCTTGACCTTTGACCTAGTGACCTCAAAATCAATAGGGGTCATCTGCCAGTCATGATCAATGTACCTATGAAGTTTAATGATCCTTGGCGTAAGCGTTCTTGAGTTATCATCCGGAAACCATCTGGTGGACAGAAGGACAGACCGGCATGTGCAAAACAATATACCCCCTCTTCTTCGAAGGGGGGCATAAAAATATAACTGGCTTCTCAAATATTGTAGGAAGAACACTGATATGGTAAAGAAAGTTTGTGTCACTGAGATCGCTTACGCAATTTCTATCATTATCATTCTTACAATCATCAACATCCATCATAATAATTATCATCATCATTATAAATGACAAAACACTGTACCTTTAACTTCCGTTTTTTCTTATTGTATTCTTTTCTTATCTGTCTAAGGCGTTGCATCATCTGAAAAAATAAATATTTTATTTAAATCATTTTGTCAAAATAACAGAAACCGTTTTCAATTCTGTTCAAATAAAACAAAGTCAGCACCCTGTACAAGATGTCAAAATAATATAAAAATTGATTGTTTTACTGTCAAGGCGAATAATGAATACATAAAAGATAAAATTCAATTAATGAACAGTTCCAGTGATTTTTTGCCCAAAATAACAGTCTTTTACAGGCTGTTTCCTTCTCCGATAAATATGAGGTCGATTTACATCGGTAGATTACGTCTAATTATTTGGACTAGCTGTTTCCAAATTGCAAAAAGTGAAAAAAGGCTGTTTCCCAATGGAAAAAAGAAACTTTTTCTCCTAAAAATCTGACCAAAATTTATTGAGTTTATTATACAGCAATTTAATTCCATAACACTTTATAATATACATTTAAAAAAGCAGTTAAATGTGCACTTATATACAATTGGTACACTGTTATTTATAGTCATATTAATAATGTTTCATTTTTTCCAATTTCATGGTTTAACACACTTTCTTTCCCAATCTTAAAAGCACAGGCTGTAAAATATAAAGCGAAAAAAAAGACTGAGATCATTGAATTTACATGAACATTGTCTTTACTTTACATCCCTTTAACGTGGTACAAAATGGTAATACCACTGGCGCCAAGGTTGTTAAGGGCGTTTTATTTGCAAAAGACACTTGGTACAATGAAAACAAGTCAATACAACATTTACACGCATACAAAATACAAGAAATAAAGAACAAAATAACATATTTATTACATGTACATGTGTCATAACATATATATTTGTTTTACTACTATGCATTTTAATATTCTATTTTGTTCTCCATTTAGTACTTTTTGTGGTTCGTGATATTGATTGGTCTTTAGTGTACAAACTGTGTTTTAGTAATAAAACGCATAGCGCTAGATGATGGCAAAAGCACAGGCAGCAGTATCAAAAAGTTGCCCCCCCCCCACCCGCCAGAGTTTACATCAGGGGTTCCAGATTGTTAAATGTACACCTATTGTGTATGGTTTGACTCTCCTACACCGAATATTGCCAAAAATACATAGTTTGGGGGGGGGGGGGAGGGGGAGGGGGGGGGGGCTAGGGTCTGGGGGGGGGGGGGGGGGGCAAATTTATGATACTGCTGCCTGTGGGCAAAAGTCAAAAACTTTAAAGGGAAGGGATCTTTTCACGTTTCGGTAAATTAACAAAATTGAAAAGTTGTTTCAGATTCGCAAATTTTTGTTTTAGTTATGATTTTTGTAAGGAAACAGTAATACTGAACATTTACCATGGTCTAATATAGCATTAATGTTTACATTTATCAATATAAAGGGGTCGAATATAAAGCATTTAATGACAAACTTCAAAATTCATTTAGTGTATGTTGTTGATGAAAACCTCTTGATCTGGTGACGAAGCCATCGCATTGAAAGTTTGGTTGCTGTTGTGTATTTTCGAAAAAATATCAAGC
This sequence comes from Dreissena polymorpha, assembly GCF_020536995.1. NCBI lineage: Eukaryota > Metazoa > Mollusca > Bivalvia > Myida > Dreissenidae > Dreissena > Dreissena polymorpha. The sequence goes on along the minus strand of NC_068356.1, from coordinate 108,742,899 downwards.
AGATTAGAAGATCAAAGCCTTCATGGGAAAACACTGCAAAGTAAATGCTGCCAAAATAAACAGTGTCTGCATGTACTACTTTTAGGAAAAGTAATAGATGCAGATAAATATATTAACCAAATGTGTACTACGTCATCAGAAATTAAGTACTTTGAGATTGTTGGCAGGTGTATTCTCCGGAAACTTTTGAAATTCATTTCACGAATCTCTGTATTTTTGTGCGATAATGTTTATTAAAAGAAGAACAATTTATCTGTATCTTTACAGGTTCTAATATGTTTTAGAATTGAGATTTATAACTAAGGAAGCCCTATAGATCTGAACCCAGATGGCAGTCACATATGCATAAAAGGCCTTTATGCATTACAGAAATGCATTATAGAATTAACGAAACCCTCAATCTAAAGCACATAGGAGGTGCTTATACGATCCTTATTGCATTAAAAACGTTATCATTCCATAATTATTTGCATCAAAACAATATTATCAGTTTTAAATATGGGTTTAATTTCGATGGGAAACTAATGCAGCCTCAACAATCTTCATGCGTTCCAACAACCTTCACAAAGTGCTTTTGTGTATGTTTCGAAAGTTATGAGGTATTTCTGCGTCTGATGCTGCATTATGCGAGGACCCGGTGTGTTCCAGCACTCCTACGTAATTAATTAGACTCAAGAAAGTTGGGACTAATTTAGAATATATCTGAAATTTTCAGCCATTTCTTGTTTAATGTAACACATTACATTGTGCAGTGTTCTCTTTCTGTGGGAGAACCCGTTGGAAACCCAACATATCCTGTATGGTGACCACTCACCAAGCTCACGTGTGCCTGGAACGGGATTAAACCAGGATCGCCTAGGAGAGAAGCGCGTGTTCCAACCATTGCATGTCCGGACAGCCCAATCATGGCGCTTTCACGGTTAAAATCGGGGTTTAAATATAATGGGCCCATATTAGTTTGCTCGCAGTTAACATATAAACGCGTGCTTATCGTGTCTAAATTGTTTCATAGAAGTAATGATACCCTGTTAATCCGCGTCGATTGCACACATAGAGCGTATTTATTCTGTCTGTATTGCATTAGAGACGTATATATAGTGATCCCAAAATCAGCTGCGTCCACTTCAATCTTCATGTGTCCGAGGTTTACGGGTTCTTATTAGTAATGCAAGAGGTTACACAAATTATTAACCGGTTAAATTTGTGCCATAACCGGTTAGTAACCGGTAAACCGTAACACCCTAAGTAGTTAAAAGTATACGTAAACATTCCATACCGCTCGTACCTTTACTTTCTACAGAAACGAAAGTAATTTGAGATCGCTTGGTTTGATAACATGTTTTTTTTTCTTAATACACTGTATTGTTACTATTATTTTAATAATTTTGTAAATGTTTGCTACATATTGTATTTATTTTTCCTGCGTTTAAGAATATGACAAAACATCAAAATAAGCTATCCAATGTCTCAACTGAATTTTATCACGAGTTTGATAAACGTGTCAATTGCGTCTCCCCCATTCCCCGCAGTTCAATATTTAATTTTTCGCGAAACATGTGGTCACAGCTCGTTATTATTTTTATCTAAATTGAATAAGAGCAATCAATGCATCAGCTGGAACCGCGTATGGCGGAGTATTTATAACTTTTCTAAATTTTAATGTAAATATCGGAAGGGTAGATGTCCAGTCAAAATTAATAACTGGCGTGCAATATATGTCGTGTGTCGAGCTGTGTGTTTTTTGAGTGCCGTGTGTAGAGCTTTGTGGTGTTGAGTGTCTTATGTAGAGCAGTGTGGTGTTTGGTGTCGTGTGTAGAGCTGTGTGGTGTTGAGTGTCATATGAAAAGCTGTGTTGTGTTGAGTGTGTTATGTAGAGCTTTGTGGTGTTGAGTGTCTTGTGTAGAGCTGTGTGGTGTTGAGTTTCTTGTGTAGAGCTTTGTGATGTTGAGTGTCTTGTGTAGAGCAGTGTGGTGTTTAGTGTCGTGTGTAGAGCAGTGTGGTTTCGTGTTCCGAGCTGTGTAGTGTTGAGTGTAGAGCAGTATTGTGTTGAGTGTCGTGTGCCGAGCTGTGTGGTGTTGAATATCGTGTGTCAAATATAATATGCGCCATTAACTGCTTTCCGTACATATTTTATATTTATATATTTATTTCAGTATTTACAGACAAATACTTTGTTCAAGTCATTTTATCGTTTTCAGTCGCAGACCAACCAGAAGCGCGCAGCACATTTAGATTAAAGTGCGTTTAAAAAGGTGCTTAGAGTTAAATCATTTTCTTCTTGATCGGTAACTACACTTTTTCATTAAAAAATATATAAATACTACTTTGTAATCGGATTTGACAAGAATTTAAAACTAAACTATCCGGCGTTTCCATTCACCATTAAGCTACTGTCAGAAAAAGATATGATATAATTTTTTGTCGTGTTGAATATTCAGAAAACCAGATCATATAGTTCCGGAAATCTTCAACGCGATTCATATTATCAAAGGTTTTCTATTTTGCCGTTCAATTTTTTTTTATTTTTACAGGTAGTCAGTTGTTGAGTTTATGTAAACCAATAACTGTTTGTGTGTGTGTGTGTGTGTGTGTGTGTGCGTTTACCTTCGCCTTATCTAGATCTACTAAAACAAATATGTTTAAACCACGGTAACCTGAAATGTGCCTAGGCATTCCATACCATAATGGCCAACCATACTTTAATTTACCCACAGTTGCTTCACTTGAATAAAAACAATCAGAGCAAAAGTCATTTCAAAATGTTTCGACAAAGACGATGCATTGTGTTTGGTCTTGTGATGAGCGTTGAAGCCGTGTTCGCATTGCTTTATGGTAAAAAAAGCGCGCTTTCTGGACAAGCAAACATTGAATTTGAAAATAAAACGAAGAAAATGTTTACTTCTATTCGAAACATTCGGCTATTCGAAGGGACAGGTAGATACAATCTGAAAGACAAGAACGGAAATCGCGGGGATGGCTCCTGGTCAGAGTATGGCCAGGGCAAGCGGGTCGACGAACTACTTGAGCAGCGCCGTGACGGTTTCTTCGTCGAATTGGGAGGCTACAACGGGGAAAACAACGGAGAAATATAGAGGCTGGTCCGGAATTCTTATTCTTATTATTCTTCGTACAGCGTCATGGTTACAAAGGACCGGAAATGCTTCATGTTGAACAGCTGCGTCAGCAACAAATACCGGCCATGGACTTCACCATGGCAGATCAGTTGACGAGCTCGAACGTTTCCATGACGAAAGAGCATGGGGAGCGTATTCCCAACGTCCAGTCAATGACCGTCATTACGGTGCAGTGCCATTCTTTCCAAGATATCATGGCTTCTCTTGGACGCGACCACGTGGACTACTTTTCGCTTGACGTCGAAGGAAAATTTTGTTTGGTTCTGTAGCACAAGAAACCTACACAATTTGGGAGTACATTATTTCATTCATGATAAAAACGTGTTAAATAGTTTTTTCGCCGGCCGCGGCCGCGCCATTTCTAGTTTAAGTATGCATTTTTCTTGGAATATTTTTTTTATCTTTTTCATAATACAATTCGTACGATGTAACGTTTTTTGCGCGCGATATACTGCCAATTTGCGCTGGCGACTAATAAGAACAACATGCCGCACCATCGACGGTAGTAAATAACGTGTCAACAAGCAAGGCAATACAGCAATAAATCAGTACCTTTGTGGTTACAAACAGGGGGTACGTTTTGATAATTGGCACGGTTGTTTTGTTTAACTCGCGAAAATTGAACTAGCGAACTGCGGGGAGTGGGACTCGATTGGTCATGGTCGGCACTCGCCCAGTTAAATTTCAAAGTAATGCATATTTTAAATTCCCCGTTATCAAATTGAATTATGAAGTACATCAGTGAAAAAAATTAAGAAAATCAGTAGAAATGTTTGAAAAGCTTTATATCAAGAAATAACCATATCCACTCCTTGTTGCCTCTGTATATGACTGACTTGCCTATATTCATTTAGTCCCTCACTTTACAATTTAAATAAAAACAGTATATATTACAAATTAAAATGGTTTCTTCTCAGTTTCTAGCTAAAAACGATCCAGGGACTTCTTCGTTTCCACTGATCGCATTACTCTTCCTATCAGGGAATACGCCGTCATAGTGATTCCCATTGGTATGATGTAGATAAAACATACCATGGATTGGGAGACCATCAACTGCTCGGTCCTGTGGATGAAGTTGAACCTTTTGGATTTGAATCTATTGCCAGTTTTGGGATCCTTGTGGGTACTGTTCTGTATATTCCCAAATGGAAGTGTCAAAGTATGTTGCCACTGCCAGGAGTTCAAGTTCCGTTCCCCATGTTCGTTGGCGGCGCATCTTCCTGATGTGGCACTTTATCCCCTCTAGTCCCTCGCCATGCCAGTCAACAAATGTATTTGGATGTGACTCCTCAAAATTGCAAATAACCTTCCGTATACAATGATGGTACTTTTCAGTCACCAGTAGCTGTTTTGAAATGGCCCTGAAAAAACAGTTTCCATCTGGTTCTGTTGCATCAATAATACATGGACATGTTTTCTTGCGCAAATTTCTCAGATATCCCCTGTATCTTATGTCAAAGAGCTCTCTGTTGACTACTGGATCCAGAAAAACTGGAACACCAAATGCGTTTGCAACTAGTGAAGAGTTCTCATCAGTTGGCAGAGTGAAACCTGTTATCACTTGTGAGGTGATATCATGACATGTTATCTCAATGTCTTCGGAGACTTCTGCAGTATGTCGAGTGAGGACTCTTCTTGGCTGTTTAGTGTGTACCTTCTTCTTTTTCTCCCTTTCAGGCTTAATCAGAGGTAGTGTTTGAGAGACAGTGTGTTTCTTGCTCCTCAACTTATGTAGATCATCCATGTCACCTGGAGTGGGTAAAACACAGAAAACAGCATTGTGGTCTGTAAAGTAGCATGGTAGTGTGCCACATTGCAGAATTGGCTAGGTGACATTTGTGTAGATGTGGTCTAAAATTGACCCACTTGTATATGTTGGGTCAATGATCAGCTGGTGGATGTTGTTTTCAGTGAATACTTGCTTCAGTTGGTTAATGCTGTCAGAAATGTCACTCTGCATATTGAAGTCACCAGTTATAACACACATGCCAACCATATCCTGAACATACGACACAAACTGTATCAACTCCTCCTGAAGCTGACTAAACATCGTGTGTACTGGCCGATAGACAATGCCTAGGAATAGTTTGTTGTCAGATTTTGAAATTTCACAATACATTGTCTCACACTGGTAGATAGAGAACTGAGGCAGAGATGTTACATTCAGATCCTTTTTGATGTACAAACCTATACCACCTTTGTCATTACATTTCTCACAATAATCATCTTTGCATGAATGACCTTTATAACACTGTTTTCTGTCCCTTCTATGAAAATTGAATCCTGGAAGGTCTCCAGATAAGCTTGTGTCATTCGGTTTAAGCCATGTCTCAGTAATTGCGATAATGTCTGATGTCAATAGAGCTTGGTTTGCTGATAGATTTTTGATGTGCATTGGGAGCGACCTTACATTAATATGGCTTACTTTAGTCCATCTTTTGCTGGGTAGGTCTTCTAATGTACCACTTCTTTAGCTTTGTGGTACTTCATCCGTTCCATCTCACGTTTAACTTCAGAGTCTGCTATTACTTTTGACTTTTCAAACGAATGAAGGTGCGCTCAAAGGAAACAACAATCTTGTCTAATGACCACCCTTGTACCTTGTGTATAATTGTGGCAAAAGCAATATTTAGAGGGAACTGCTTTCTGGTAACTTCTATGGCACCTTTCCCATCCAGATTGAAAGTTGTCTCTGCCTTTGTTATGCCAACTGCTCCAAAAATTGGAAGTGGGGGAGGTCTTTATTGCTTGTATTCCTACTACAGGATCATCAAATTTAACAAGGACACAAACAATTTGGCAAGTACGGTTATTCTTTTGGTGAACAAATCCAACAACTTCTCGCCACATCTATATTCTTTAGCGACTTGATCCTAGCTCCAACTGCTAGTTCAAGGGTTTTAGTTAAACCACCTGTGTCAGATACTGTTCTTTTTGCTGTGCTGACCTTTGCTTTCTGTGTACCCAGATCTCTTTTACTGTCAATGACAGGTATCACCTTAACATCTATGGTCATTTGCTTCAGTTTTTTTCGCATTGTGTTTATCAACATCATCATTTGTTGCAAATACATGTAAAGCACCATGTGGGTAGTTTTCATATTCAGGTGCTATGATTCTTGACTGTAGTAACTTCTCATCTTCATCTGTCATATGGCTTTGGCCTAGTCGTACACGGTTTAACAGTTCAGCAAATCGTGCATATCCTTTTTGTCGTTGAATTTCAGTTAGTTCTATAATTTCAAAATAGTATTTCCATAGATGGTTACGGTTCAATCTTGCACGTGGAACTGTTGGAGCTTCATAAACTGCCCTCTGTTTTACAGGTTTTAATTGGTAAAAATCCCCTACAGCTAGAACACAAATTCCACCAAACAATGTTTCTGGATTTGCAACTCCTTTTATTTGGTTCAGTCGTTTGTTTATCCAATGGAATAACTTATCACCAATTAAAAAATCTCATAAATGATGATGACTGTTAAATTTTCTAACGCCTCTCGTAGCACTGCTAGTCTCTCCTGACTGATTGGGGGGGGGGTCTTCTGCCGTGTTACCTCGAGTAGGAAGAGCAAGTGCATGGTGAATTGTCATGCCATCAATGTTTGCAGCTGCTATCCCTGTAGGAGCAGTCAACAGAATAGTGTTTTTTTTCTGGCGAATCACAAATTGGTCTTAGCTCTCTCTCAGTCATACTGACCAGAGCTCTAATAAGATGACTCTTTCACGTGCCTGCTCCACCTGTTAAGAATGTGTAGAAGGGTGCATGCGTTGCAGCTTTCTTCGTGGCATGTACCTCGTCTCTGCACCACTTCAACACACTTTCAAAAAGTTGTCTCTGGCGTTCATTCAAGGATGAAACAAGTCCAAAATATTCTATGGTAGATAGCATTTTTGTTTGGTCCTCGACACGGAATGACTCTTCAGTTTTCTGTCTTTTAGGTTTGCCTTACTCAGGAATGTTTTGAAGGGATTCTATAAATTCATCAGCTTCAACATCTTCTGAGACCTTTCCTTCCTTCTTATCTTCTTCATGCTGTTGGCCTGATGCTGGCTCATCCCACACATTTTCAGACAGTTTGCCAATATTGTTCAGCATTATGCTCAAACACTGCTTGGTTTTTGGAAACAGTTACACTTACTGTTTCATGGAAATCTTTCAATGTTTCTTTGTCACCTTTCAAATCTGTATCCTCGTTGCGCCATGGGTAGTACAGCATCAGGAGGGAATGGTAATGTCTGTCAGGTGATTTCACTTCTGAGAATCTAGGCATTCGTAGAATTGCTCTTCTTGTCCTCAGCATTATACCCATGTTGTTTTTCAACTTTATCTCCCCTTCTTCTCCACTATCATCCCCTGGTATCTCTAATATCGCATCTTCGTTGTTTTCATTCTTGTCTTCTGACTGTTATTCAGATGAACCTTTCAGACAATACATTGTTTCGAAGTCTGCTAAAGATATGTTTTCCATATGATTTGGCCGAGCTGCATACCTTTCAATCATCTTGCTTTCAAAGATGTTTTCGGACTCTGGTGGTAGGGCTTGCAACTTTTTCAGTGACTTCAATATACTGATCCTCTCATCTGGCAGTCCACTGTTGACGAAAACCGTAGCCCTGCTACTCCTCTTCAATGGCATTGAAGTAACTCTGTAAACCGCGACCTGGGCACTTACCTCTCGATGTGTAAGAAACACATTTCCCAGTTTCTTCAGTTGTTGTCGTATTGTGTCATCCTTTGTACACTCTTTTGATGCTGTCTTTAACAGTTCTCCCATCTGCCTTTCTCCTTTGCTGACATAAGACAGGATATACATTGCACAAGCATATGCATTGGTCACGTACTGCACATCATGGTTGGCTGATCAAAGCTTCAGTAAATCCGGATTGTAGTTATTGATTCGCGTCTCCCATGGGCACCTATGCAACATTATGGTTGGATTTCTAGGGGCGACCTTCAGTTTCTGCATATAGCTTTCTTTGCTCACATTGACTGCAGTAAGGATATCATCCAGTGTTCTGTTATTATCTTCAACAACAGCAGCATGTACAAGCTTGAGCTTCTCAGCATTCTTTTCTCTCTGCTTGCATCTCGCGTGAGGATCAGTTTCATCATCTTCAAGTGGCCCTGCTATCATAGTCTTATCTGTAGGTGGCTTTGGAAAATGGTATCTACAATTACTGGTGTAAGTCTTACAGGAGCTGGAGTGACTGTGAGTCTGCAAACTGTTTACCAGGTAATGCAGGGAAATTTCATCTTCACATGGCAGTTCTGCTGTTACATATATGTCGATGAAGTCACATATATCTTTCTCTGTATCTTTTACAATCTTTGGAGCATCCTGGACCCAAAACTGTTCGGTAGAAGAAATCTTCTATTTTGCCTAATGGATGAGCATCAGAGAGAAGAACTTCTTTGACGAATTTCTGTACTCTGAAGTCAAAATGTCTTGCTGCTGTTACTGGATTACGTCGTAACCACAAGCACTTCTGCTGCCAATCCATGTTCTCTACATCAGTGACACTAAATGTTACTCCATACTGCTTGGCAATAATCTGTATTTGTCAGGCCATTTCAAATCTGCAGCTGAAAATGAGCAGAACCAGGTTGGAATGTCGAGTTGTCTCACCATTGCATTCAGGTCATGGAGTGTTTACACCCAGTATGGATAGGACCCCCGAACATTTTGAAGAAACCTAAATCCATCATTGTGTGCCAGGTCATCTTGGTAAGTGTCTGTGTGACAAACCTAAATCCATCACTGTGTGCCAGGTCATCTTGTAAAGTGTCTGTGTGACAACGGTAACCTGCTGTCAGCTTCTTTCGACCTTGACAATTGCCTTTCCTCATAGCTATGCTTATGTTATCTAGGATCTGTCTTGCTTCACAAAGGTATTGAGAGAAGAATAAATACTCAATATTCTGGGCAAATCTGGCATCAACATTTAGCAACCTCTGCATGGATAAGTTAACAACTATTTTAGAACTAAAACCAAATTTTCCAGATGGGAATGGTGTTGGGAAACCTAGAACCTCACATTCATGGTCAGAAAAGAAACTGATTGGCTGATGGCCTTCACCTGGAGCTAGTGAGTAGATCTCTTTGCCAGAGTATTGGAGTGTTGATGGTTGGAGGCATGTATTGTAAGGAATGCCTCGTAGTTTCATGTTGTTATCTTCCTCATCTTCACTCTCACTTTCTTCTCCTTTCTCAACATGTTCTGTATCATGCTTCGAAATCATCGGAATCATTGTCCTCTTCTAAGTCATCGAAATCATTGTCCTCACATGCGTCAATAAGCTTTCTATCCAGTTCAGATGCTTGTTCTAACCAGGTGGTGTTGACAATGGCATCTTCATATTTTTCATTATTGTATTTCAGGTATTGTAGTGCTGGCATGACATTGGCTGGTCGTATCGACTGGTGCATTACATGACCTTTGTATTTTAATTTTCTCTTGAGTATAATGCCAACCAAACCACAATCAGATGGCAGCCTGGGAAGGAGAGCCGTTACATAATCTAATGAAGATGGAACATTGACTGCTGGTCCTTTTATTCCCTTTTGACCCCTTCTGGGTAAGCTCACTATTTGCATAAACGGAATTCTCCTAGACAATAGACGTTCTTCCAATGGACTAAGGTCACACAAATCAAATGGCTGTTCTTCAACAAGCAGATCATTCGCCTGTGCTTGTGAAGGCATTCTCCCTTCTTTTAGGGCTTTGTGACATGTGCTACATATCCACTCGCATATATCCTTGTAGCCACTAACATAACCAGTCAAACACTGCTGATTTTTTTGTCTATTTGTACCATATTTTGCATATCTATCACCTGGTACATGTACAACAGACTTTCTGTACAAAAGACGTTTACAGCAGGTGCACACAAACACTGGTCCTTGCTGTATTGATTCCTTGAATTGTGCACCAAATATGACTTGTCACTTTTTAGTTCTTTCATTTGCACTTTCTTCTTTCCTCTTTGTTTTTGTTTTCGTAGTATTTCATTCCGTTTCTTCACTGGGTCTGATCTATACAATTGTTTCCTTTTATTGTCTGCTACAATTTCTTTCTTTCTATAAGCAATTTCTGATCTAAGAGCTCTCTTTCGTTTAACATCTGCAACATTTTATTTTTCTTTATTTACACTATCTGATCTTAGAGCTCTCTTTCGTTTAGCTTCTGCAACATTTTCTTTTTCTTTATTGACACTATCTGATCTAAGAGCTTTCTTTCGTTTAGCTTCTGCAACATTTTCTGTTTCTTTATTTACACTGTCTGATCTTAGAGCTCTCTTTCGTTTAGCTTATGCAACATTTTCTTTTTTCTCTTTTTTCAGTGTCTGCTCTTGAAACTCTTTTTCTTATAGTGTCTGCTTCCTTTTCTTTCTTGTTTTTATTACTGTTTGATCTTAATAAACGTTTACGCTCAACATCAGCCTCATTGTCTTCTTTTTTTTTGTTTCACTGCGTGACCTCCGAGCTCTTCTTCTTTCACCTTCAGAACTTTTATAGCTTCAATCCGATCCTCCTCCAAAGACAGCCTTTTCTCTTTTTCTTCTTTATACGTGGACAGTCTTTTGGCTTTCTGTTTTCTGTTGGTTTTGGATTTCCTGCATTTCTTGGGACCGGGATTTTGCTCCACCAAACAGTAGTTATGAGCCTTTTTTGAATCGCGGTCATAGGAAAATCTCTAACCAGGCCTCACCCCAACCCCCATAACTTTTGACCCAGGGGTCAGATCAAAATTCCAAAAAGTGCACTGTCGCACATATGCTCATAGCTACCATGTATGTAAGTTTCAAGGTTCTAGTGCTTATAGTGTAGGAGGAGATAGTGGCCAGGACGGACGGACAGACGACGGAGATACCGTGTTGAGGACTGTTTTTTTTATAAATTAAACCACATTAGAATTTATTTTGTTTTTATATAATTTGAGAGTTCCTATGTCCTTTATTTCCTACAGTTACAACTGAAAACTCAGTAAGTTTATTTACTTTTATTTTTCTCCAAGCCTAAACAAATAACCAAGGTAAATAATTCAATAATAAATTCAAACAAACATCAAATTCACCCAAGTTCAAGTATTTAATTGATAATTTGAAGTTAATATCCAAATTGATTCACAATCCAAATAGTCTGTAGGTCGAACTCTTGGTAGAAAACTCTCCTGCTTATCTTCTTCTTCATTATTTTTTTTATCGAGTGCACCGGGATTGTCTCCCATATGGCCATCGCCCCCAGAAAGACGTGTTAGTTGGTTACGGGGGATAGTGCAAGATACAGGAGACACCCCCGTTCCAGAGGTGACCCTGGGTCTTTTAGTGCCCAGTGTATAGCACCTAGTACACTGCACCTCGGTTTAACGTCTCATGCGAAAGACGAGGTAGTAGGTTAGGTGCAGCGGGCGATCGAACCAGCGATCTCTAGATTGTGAAGCCAGTGTGTAACCACTAGACCACGGATCCGCTACTCTCTCTTGCTTAAACACTGTCGGCCCCCTATATACCATCCAATCCTGTCAATCAGAATGTTAATATTGACCAATCGTAGTCAAGTTGGCGCGCAGTCACTCCCTTGAAGTTATTGGTGCATAACTGGCTATTGTTAGTCAAAGGTCTTGTGCCAATATGATGAAATCTACGCCACTGTATCATGTTAAGAACTCATGGAAAATCATTAGGCGCCACTTCCTCAAGGTTCATTTAAGTACAAATGCAATTACATAAACATTTGACTACACAAATAAAATAAAACATAAAACTCGTGAATTTCACGACATTCCCAACAACAGGAAAAGAAAATGATAATTCATACAAATGCTTTATATTAGAATGGTAATATTTTTCATATTTATGACATAGTTATAATAAAAAACTCTTCAATGAACTTAAATGAGAATCCTTCACATTATATTCTTTGAATTAATTGAATTCACTTAAAATAAATCTTGTTGCATATTAACACCAAGTATACCTCACACACACACATACAAATTATGCATTTAAGAATAAAAATAACTAGAAATGGCGCGGCAGGGGCCGACGCGTATCCCCACGCCGCATGTTTGACCCAGGAGCGCCCCAGGGTTTGTAATGGGGCAATGCATAGTTGAGATTGACCGTGTTGTCATAAGAGGAGTTCAGTATCAATAAGAATTGAATCCGTGTAGAAATAAAGAAGTTAAGTAAAAGGAAATTTTGGACGGGTGTGGCCTATGTGGGCGGGGCGCCCCAGGGTTGATATGCATAGTTGAGATTAACCGTATTGTCATAAGAATAGTTCAGTATCAATTAGAAGTGAATCGGTGTAGAAATGAAGAAATTATAGTAAAAGGCAATTTTGGGTGGGTGTGGCCTATTGGGGCGGGGCGCCCAAGGGTTGGTAATGGGGCCATGAATAGTTGAGATTGACCGTATTGTCATAAGAAAAGTTCAGTATCAATTAGAAGTGAATCGGTGTAGAAATGAAGAAGTTATAGTAAAAGGCAATTTTGGGTGGGTGTGGCCTATGTGGGTGGGGCGCCTCAGGGTTGGTAATGGGGCCATGCATAGTTGAGATTGACCGTATTGTCATGCATAGTTGAGATTGACCGTATTGTCAGAAAAGAATTTCAGTATCAATTTGAAGTGAATCGGTGTAGAAATGAAGAAATTATAGTAAAAGGCAATTTTGGGTGGGTGTGGTCTATGTGGGCGGGGCGCCCCAGGGTTGGTAATGGGGCATGCATAGTTGAGATTTACCGTATTGTCATAAGAGAGGTTCAGTATCAATTTGAAGTAAATCGGTGAAGAAATGAAGAAGTTAATGTAAAATAACATAAAAAAATGAGTGAAAATCTCTGACCCGGCCCCGCCCTAACCCCTATAACTTTTGACCCAGGGGTCAGATCAAAATTACAAATAGTGCAGGGTCGCACATATGCTCATAGCTACCATGTGTGTAAGTTTGAAAGTTCTAGTGCTTATAGTGTAGGAGGAGATAGTGGCCAGGACGGACAGACAGACGGGCGGACAGACGGACGGCGGAGATAACCACAATATCCCCACGCTTTTTAAAAAGCGTGGGAATAATAAAATTGAATCTGTGTATGGTCACATTAGAAATCATTGATGTTATCACATATTCACACTTTACATCTTGGAATTCTGGTAGGGATGGCATAGTGTGTTTCTGTGGCAGGTTTGGCACAGAAAACACTTGTTAATCATTGCTGAGTCTGGTGTGAAAGTCTGTTGATTGGTGTTGTTGTTGTTGTTGTTGTCGTAGATTTCACTGTCACTTATGTCACTGTAAGCTGAAGATTTTGTTGATATTTTTGTAGCTATGAAAACTTGGAAAAAGTTGTGTGTTGAATTGTTCCGATTGATTCGTAAAAGTCCACTGGATTGATGAAACCTACTCCCCCTTCCTCATCTTTTCTGTCAGGAGATCTTAAATTTTATCATCCTCACTGACATCTTTGAAGTACTCACTAGTTTTGATCGGACTTACTTGTTTATTTACAGAAATTGTTCTGGCTTCCTTTTTGGAGATGAATGCTTCTTAACTAAAGGATTTACTAGATAATATCTTCTGATAAATTTGCCGGTGCACTCATTAAAGTACATGCAATGGTAATGTTCAATATTGTGATTGTCTTTTAGGTGTCTATTCAAAGTTCTTTTTGCCCTAAAGCTATTAACACATTAATCACAAGGATACATATTCACTAGATTTGTAGAATTGCAGAGAATGAAATGATTATGAAAACAAATTCAGCCCCTATATATAGCCTCTTTGAGTACAGCTAATTGAGAAACTCCTGCTTTCATGCTTCACTGCATTCTATCATTACTGATACTGAACACTGGTCACTTTGCGCCAACTTTTTAATCCTTTTCACAGGTGAGTAGTGAAAAATAATTGAAAAGCATAACTATTTCATGGATGAGTAAACACGAACAATAGTCTATTGAAAATTGCATCTCTGCGCTACATGATTTCTCTGCACAATTTTAATACACAAGTTGCATTCATTTGAGTGGGAATATTCACAATAGGTAAATGTAAATATTTTCCCAAGGTAACAGGGGTAAAAAATTGTATGCGCAAAATTTTTGGTGGGCGTGGTCTATGTGGGCGTGGCGCGCCAGGGTTGGTAATGGGACCATTTATAGTTGAGATTGACTGTATTATCATAAGAGAAGTTCAGTATGAATTAGAATTGAATCGTTGTAGAAAGGAAGAATGTATAGGTAAAGGCAATTTTGGGTGGTAGTGGCGTATGCGGGTGGGGCCCTGGGGTGGGTAATGTGGACATGGATGGTCGAGATAGACCGTGTTGTCATAAGAGATGTTCAGTATTAATTTGATGTCAATTAGTGAATAAATGAAGAAGTTATCTTATAAAAAAAACGGGGTGGTCTATGTGGGCGGGGCGCGAAGTCAATTGGTGAATAAATGAAGAAGTTATGTGGAAACAAAATTTTGGGTGGGCATGGTCTATGTGGGTGTGGCGGCCCAGGTTGGTAATGGGGCAATGTATAGTTGAGATTTACCGTATTGTCATAAGAGAAGTTCAGTATGAATTAAAAGTGAATCGGGGTAGAAATAAAGAAGTTATCGTAAAAGGCAATTTTGGGTAGGTGTGGCGTATGTGGGAGGAGCCCTGGGGTGGGTAATGTGGACATGGATGGTCGAGATAGACCGTGTTGTCATAAGAGATGGTCAGTATTAATTTGAAGTCAATTAATGAATAAATGAAGAAGTTGTGTTAAAAAAATTTGGGTGGTCTATGTGGGCGGGGTGCGAAGTCAATTGGTGAATAAATGAAGAAGTTATGTTGAAACAAAATTTTGGGTGGGCGTGGTCTATATGGACGGGCGGCCTGGGGTTGGTAATGGGGCAATGTATAGTTGAGATTGACCGTATTGTCATAAGAGAAGTTCAGTATCAATTAGAATTGAATCGGTGTAGAAATGAAGAAGTTATAGTAAAAGGCAATTTGGGTGGGAGTGGCGTATGTGGGCGGAGCCCTGGGGTGGGTAATGTGGACATGGATGGTCGAGATAGACCGTGTTGTCATAAGAGATGTTCAGTATTACTTTGAATCAATTAGTGAATAAATGAAGAAGTTATGTTATATAAAAAAATGGGTGGGCGTGGTCTATGTGGGCGGGGCGCCCCAGGGTTGGTAATGGGGCCATGTATAGTTGAGATTTACCGTATTGTCATAAGAGATGTTGAGTATAAATTTGAAGTAAATCGGTGCAGAAATAAAGAAGTTAATGTAAAATAACATAAAAAATTGAGTGAAAATCTCTGACCCGGCCCCACCCCAACCCCCATAACTTTTGACCCAGGGGTCAGATCAAAATTCCAAATAGTGCAAGGTCGCACATATGCTCATAGCTACCATGTGTGTAAGTTTCAATGTTCTAGTGCTTATAGTGTAGGAGGAGATAGTGTCCAGGACGGACGGACAGACAGATAGACAGACGGACAGACGCCGGAGATAACCACATTATCCCCACGCTTTTCAAAAAGCGTGGGGATAATTATTTGTTAAGGTTAACCTTTTTCCGAAAATGTAACCGGTTAACTTGTCGTTTTGGTAGATTAACCGGTGAACCTCTTGCATCCCTAAATCAATGTATTTCCCAGGGACAAATACGTCGGCCGGCGACCGTCTGTTTGCCGGAGGGCCTCCGCACGATGAGCGACGGACGCCGGAAGAAGCTCGTCATGATACACGTACAACGAATCCGATGTCGGGCGATCGCCGTGCGATAACCGTGCGTTGATCGTCCGATCTTTTTTTTCGATCTCAACTCGATTCCTTCCCGGGTCCGACGTCGGCCGGGCGCCAGCCCGATGATCGAAAACAAAAGTCGTCCGCTGATCGGACGGTGATCGGTTTCTATTTGTGACTGATGTATTTAAGTTCGTTTAAAGATGCTTGTTAAAAACGTCTACTTCATCTGCATCAAACGAGACGTATGCATCATCAGACACGTTATGATGGGTGAAATGTTCTACGCATGCGTGTGGCAATGTTTGTATTAGATGACAGTAAAAACAAAATACATGCATCATCCAAGAACTCATTAAATTCATTTTAATGACATGTTTGCTCAACTCAAATGTTTCATATTAAAAAAATATTGTTCACAACCCTTACACCCATAATGCTACACATAAAAACCTGAAAAAGCTGTTGTAGACTTGGACCGCAATAGTTTATCAAATTATCTTTACTGAGATGTTTACAGTATTATATACATGGCTGATTTTCATCAAGGAATCTATCATAAAAAATAAAATCGCGTTCATTAGAAGTACGCGTCTAGCATAACGTAAATTATAATTTTATATTAGGAATGTGTAGCTTTCGATGGCTTATTCACTTGATATTTAAAAATATATTATTATAAGGAAAAAAAACAACATTTTTCCGACATCTATCAAAACAATGACGTTAATTTTCTTATCGACATTTGTAATTTGATATTTAAGAACACACACACACACACACACACACACACACACACACACACCACACACACACACACACACACACACACACACACACACACACACACACACACACACACACACACACACACACACACACACACACACACACACACACACACACACACACACACACACACACCACACACACACACACACACACACACACACCACACACAACACACACACACACACACACACACACACACACACACACACACACACACACACACACACACACACACACACACACACACACACACACACACACACACACACACACACACACACACACACACACACACACACACACACACACACACACACACACACACACACACACACACACACACACACACACACACACACACACACACACACACACACACACACACACACACACACACACACACACAGATGGTAACTCACAAATCTACTCAATTCTACATTACTCGATATCCGTTTTTCACAAAAAAAATAAAGCTATATAGATTTAATTAAAATTGATTGTCTCCTTATTTTTCCGGACTCCGTGGATGTTCCAAGCGGCGACAATGGGCGATTGGGATAGGTCGGATTCTAAATTGCATTAATTATTTGTTTGAACGACATTTGATGAACAGATCCTTTCCGACCTTTTTACCGTTTTAACCGGAATGTTTGGCATTTTGCACGACGTCTTAGAACGCTTCATAAGATGAAAAATGCGTGTTATCTATGCGAATACACATAAAGAGGAGGCGCGGATTGGGTTTTGAAAATAAATGTTTACATTTTGCATATACCATTACCAAAAAAACGAAAAGAAACAAACATTTACACGCGTGCATTGTCGGAGATGTTTGCAAAGCTGTCAACTTGAAGTCATGTATAATAGATCCAAATATAGTTTACCTTTATGAAAGTCTACCCATAGTTGGAACTATAGGCAGAAAATATTATAAATGTTAAGATTTCCTAACGGACGTATATTTAACCTGTATGAATCAATGTATTTACAATGATTTTCAAACAATAAAAAAGATACAAATAAGATGGGAATAAACTTAGCTTCAGAACGGATATAATTATAAAACCTCAAAGTTCAATGATAATGATCTACAATGCATCATGTCATATCTCGACATCTTTGTACAGCACCAGGTCATATCATTTTTTCATCAACATGTTGAATGTAAAGTCGAATTTTTCCACCAATAGGAATTTTTTTAATGAACCCTGGCGGATATGTTACTCGAGGTCATTGGTTAATATAATTGTCGGTGCAAAAACGTTTTCACTGGCATACGTTTAAAGAAATTTGTAAGTATGGTGCTAAATATGGGACAAATCCCTGAATCGTCGATTTTAAATAGCCATATTTCAATAAATCCTGAATATTAATAACCAGGATTTTTCTAACATGCATGGTAATAACTGCTTTGCATACACCAAAATATATTTTAATTCAAAAATGCCTTTAAACAATTATAGAACTGGATTTACTTACACTACCGAAATTCATCGAAATCTATCTGCAACTTCTCCTAGCACATCCAACTTCTCACAGCATATCAGGTTTCCGGGGGTGTACTTGATCTCTTTGACTTCTTTAGAACGCTGAACTCCGGCATACAGATTTTTATGGGATCGAACGATGCCTTTTGTAGTTGTTTCCGGTGGTGGCTGTAGTGAAATTTTAAGAGTATCGGATATACCGAGAGTGCAAAAACAATCTTCTGTTATTGACTGGGGATGTCTTGCATGTGTAGTGTATGCATTGTGTTTTAATTAGTCGTTCACAGAAAGTTGAGCTTATAAAACCAGATTTAAACCGTAAAGCATATGTAAAGTTTGTCGGAATCTAGATTATTTGTAATTGCATTTTATTCTATTATGTACCGTAATTAAGAATGTATAAGTTCATGTAACTTTAATTGATCGCAGATCAGTAGTGGCCCATCCGTTATAAAATCCAAATTCAACCGATAAATGATATGGAAATTATCTGGACGCAGTTATATATCTGCTAATACGTTCTACATCGCTCTTAAAACCACATTGCAACCTTCTAGAATTGTATGGACGCAAAGAAATACAAGTTCGCTAGTTATTTAATGCAATAACTAACGTAAAGGCACACTCCGTTGCTCGACGCAGAATGATAGGGTTCCATGATGTTATATTTAAATCGTATACGCCTTTGTGGAACTTTAAACACAACGTTTAAGTCAGATAAATATCGGTTTATTGCTTCTATGATGTAATAATGACCACAATAACGACCTACAATTCACCTGCGAAACATTCTTGTCGCAGACTAATAAGGGTTCATAACATCTATAACTCAATCGAAATAAAACCGCGAAATAAACATATTTGTGAATGGCGTATTACACAATATACTCTATCGATCTGAATCTCAAATCAAATGTCGTCTGCATCTAATTCTAACCTACTTTCAGTTTCAGTGTCTAGAATACATTTAAAAGGATTCCAAATACAACACTTCCGTCTGCGCATGCGTATATAATAATGCGAATGTCAGAAATGGAAGTTGTTGACAAGCAAAATAAATCACTACATGAATATTTATAGAGTGATTATGTCATGTAATTGTTTTCTTCAACAATACCAGGTTATTTCAAACATGACTTGATCTTGCTGTAAGTCCATTAAAGATTAAAGATAAAGTCGTTATGAGAATTTCGAAGGTGCGTTTGTTTATTTGTGCCAGTTCAGTGGGAACGTGAGACTGTGAGTAGACTTTTGTCTGAGATTTCTCCGGAGCGCGGTATAATTAGGTGTCGCGTAGGGACTCATGTCCTTACCCACTGAGCCACGGTCCCCGGGGCCGGGCTCTCCAAAGCCGTATGACTGTCTGCTCAAGTTCCTCCTGGTGGGCGATAGTGACGTTGGCAAGGAGGAGCTGCTAAGTGGAATGGACAATGGTTCCACAGAATCTCCGTACACTGCATCGAGTTCTGGTAAACAGTGATATATATTTACATTTATGTATAGAATCCTGGACTTTGGTTCATTTGGATAATAGTTCCTAAATCTTAATTTATGACACAGACAGACATTGGTTTGTCATACATGCCATAATTTTTTAGGTCCATAAAAAATTGTCGGGACATTTGACCCAAAAGCGGGACACCTAAAACGATTTTTCATTCCACCTTTACTGTAGTCAGTATAGTACTAACAAATACTCTTGATACTTTTATTCAAGACATAAAACATCTAATTATGAAGCATGGAATCTAAAACATAACAATAACAGTTTTATAAAATAAGACAATAGCAAACAACGAGGATAATATTCATCTTTTTAGAGTACAAAATCTAGAACATTACGACAACAATACTCATTATATTACTTTCAATGGCAAACATTAACGCAGGGTAGGCTATCCAGTACACTGAAAGTACGGGTTACAGTAAACTATCTACCGAACAGTTACATCAGTTACACACGGAATGCGCGGCCGTACACATTTCAGAGGTAGGTTTTTGGTGGAAGCAAACCGTCTTTGTGTTCATTTTAACTCTCAACAATGCCTCAACCGTTTTTACACCAACAAAAACAAAAGGGCAAAAGAAGTCTATGGATGCTTTACTCGAATTATTTTTCTCTAATGTTAATAATCATATTTTGTTTTCTTCTTATATACACAGATTAAACTGAATTGTGAATTGTCAGGCGCTGTATTGGGGTAGTGTCAAACTGTCATGAATAACAACACGTTGTTTTTATTACAATAACACAAGACAAGATGGGTACCACTTTTACTGTTTGTTGCGATGTTTTTTTAAGCGTGTATCCATGCGCAGTTTTACTTGTCAATTGTCGCGGCTTAATTGGAGTAGGGTCAAACTGTCATGCACAGTACCTCGTGGTTTTTAGCTTAATTAGAGTAGGGTCAAACTGTCATGCATAGCGCCTCGTTGTTTTTATTACAATTACACCCAGTTACACTAGACAGGATGGGTATCACTTATTGGACTGTTTGTTGCGATTTTGGTATATTGCACATTCGGATTATCCCGCTATTTATTAACTAAACATTGAATGTAAAAGACTCATTACTGACGTAGAGTTAATTTTACAAAACAATTGTTTTGTAAACCGTTTCAAACAAATACAAAAATAAACACATTTTCAACATTTATTTCATTATAATACAACTATAGATAGCAATAAGCGACCACTATCTTGAAGACCACCATGGTGTGAATGCCTGATGAAATCAATAATTAGCCGATAAATCGCTGATAAGGTGTCATAAACAACACTGGTACACACGACAAGTAGAATCGGATTGTTAATTTGGGGCAATAAAGGGATTAGCAGGGGTAAGTGTTAGCGAATCAGAGCTTGAATAGCGAATTTTATTGGGAACCTATAGACCTTACATCGTTTTTAACGAATGTCGGGACAAATCGTCTCATATCGGGACGGCGGGACAAAGGGCCCAAAAGCGGGACTGTCCCGCCGAGATCGGGACGTATGGCATATATGGGTTTGTATGTTCTTTTGACAGCATCCATTGGACATGTCTTCCTACATTTTGATTAAAAAAGCAAAGAAACAGTTCAAGTCAAGTAATATTTATTTATAAAGTCGGGTATATAAATATATAAACACAAGCTCTGAAGAGCTTTGATAACACAATAGCACATATAGTATAATGAGCAATACATTGCAGCACAACATTGGATAACGAAATCGATTATTTATCAAACCAGTCAGTCAATTAATTATTTAGATAATTAGACAAACAAAACAATCAACCGAGCAAACTGCTAAATTTGAACCTACTCAAGCATAGATGTCTGTAGATACAGATTTTGAAACAGCATAGTTATTTTATAGCATTAAAATATAATAAAATAATCTGACTAGAATCATTAATCATGAATATTTACATAGGTTTAGTACAATAAGGTTAAAATAACAAATTTCAGTGTGTATTCTATAACAGTTGTAGTTATCATAGGATAACATATATATCCTGCTATTTGCAACATTTACTGTGTTTATCAGGGCTTGTTTAGACCAGGGAATTGAGTAAATAATCAAGCTCTTTTAATGTAACCACAGTACACTCCACGCGTTTTCCCAAATTTCCCTCCATACTCCGCGGGGATTGACCTGGAAGGAGATTAAGAAAATCCCGCGAGACGCGTCCTTTGCATGATTTTGGACGCGGCGGTTAACGATCGGCAAAACTGATAAGCCGAGGTGGCGGCCCTCGGCGTTGGCAACGCGGGGGAAACTCCGCGTTTTACGAGATAACGATCAATTTAATTTTGTTTGACTTCCTGATTTTCAAATAAAATTACATTTATTACAAGTACATACATGTATATGTAGTATAATATTTACAATTAAAAAAACAAACAACCAAGATAGATCGATCCCGACATGGTTGTAGAAGTAGTTGTTGTTGTATAGAAAACTCGTCGATTTATGACAAACAAAACGTCGTATTTTAACTAATACTTACCAATTAATATAAACACAGTTTGCAACATTGTTTTTATTTTGATAATTTAATCCAAAGTTTTCATGTTAGCAGGTGATTTTCTATACTGAACATGTAAACAAATGACCAAGGACCCTAAAAATCTCGCAAATCTGTGTGAATTGACAGTTTGACGTAATCAAAGAAAAGCGGCTTCCTGTCTAAAGGCATAACTTAAGTAAACACGTTCAACGAATGCATAAGGAATGGTTTTAATTGTTGGAACAAAGTCAATTCTCTGCTCGCTAATGCATTTATTTTCTCTTTGTAGGTAGGTTATTCCATTGATTGCTAAAAGAAGGTGGTAACTATTGAGTTGATAATTGCATTTAATATTCACAGTTGTATTCTTGTTGCGTCGACATTCAAAACAATGTTAACCAGTAATTATGGACCAAATCAGCAGAGTGACATTCACACATGTTAATCCCTTTTGTCAAAACACCGCAGACAGCATTCTACACAATAGATCAGTAGACAAGCTTAACGTCAAACACTTAAAATCCAGTTCCGCCCAGATGTCTTCTTTAATCAGTTTACAGCACAATTACTGTTAAAATAATTACTTTACTAAAATACCGTAACGATAAAGATTCGGCGTGTTCGACTAGGCTAAAGTAATACACGCCGCGGGAATTAGCGAAGGCAGCGTAACGCAGAGCGTTTTATCGAGTTCACCTCGCTCTCTCAACGCCGCGTGAACACTCGCTGGCAGAAAAAACCCGCGGAGGGAGCGCGTTTTTTGGGGAAAACGCGTGGAGTGTACTGTATAGGCATCTTAGTTTGCTATGCTTTGTCTCAAACACACCATTTCAAATGGAATTGCTTGACAATATGGATCAAAGAGCAGTGGTGTTAAAAATTGATAAAAACTGTTTAACTTCAGTACTTCTTGTAGTCCATATAAGCGCATTACCAGAGCTTTTAATAATTATTATTATGGCAGCTCTGCACCCCTTCATAAACACAATGATATTGCAGTTCTGCTCACAGATTTTGTGCGCATTACTTAACAGTTGTCATTCGTTAACAATAAAGGAAATTGATGAATAAACTTCAAAAAATGCATTAAATATACCTGAACTGCAGCCTTCTGGCGTTGTCCTTTGCATGCAACCCAAAAAACACGTGTTTCAACACACTATTCTTGCTGACATTTTCATTTTGAAATTTCAAACAGTGTAAATATTCAACATATGCATTGTTATCAATTTTAAGTCGATTACATCAAATATTACGATGTGCAAATGATTGGTGTACCGCGTCCTGATTGATAGCGACACTTTTATTTGGCAATATTACGACAGTTTCCTGATATGGTGGATAGAGCATACGAAAGAATAACAAAGTAAACAAAAAGCAATTATTTCTTGCTTTAATGGTACCATTTGCATGATTTTGTGCTTTAGACAGGTAAACGTTTATACGTTTTTGCAGTAACTGAGTATCAGTGTTCCTTAGCATTTTCAGTGGTGATCAAATTTTGCACCTTTGGACAAAAGATGGTGCATTGCAACTCTCAGCAACCCATAAGGTTATAATACTGAGAGTTGAATTCTTGCAACTAGACTTTTTGCTGATATAATCAGGTGGTCCACACTGACTGTAGTCACCCTAGACGGACATAATTTGCTCAAAATAAAATATGTCATTCATAAGTGATTTTGTTTGCTTTTATTTGTTACAGCCTAGCCATTTGAATTGGGAAAATTAGCGTGATAAACAGTGAAATTGGGGAAAATAGCGCGATAAACCATGCTATTGGGAAAAATTAAGCATTATAAATATGATTATAAGTAACACCGTTAATATTGTTTTTAGTTGCATGTTCAGGGGTTTTTCTAGCCATTTTGGAAAAAGGAGTCTGGTCAAATTGGGATTTTTTTAAATCAATAAAAGTGGCAAATTTGGGAATTATTTATCGACAAAAAGGACTAAATTAAAGTTATATATTTTGTAGGACGTTTAAAAAATAAAGTTGAGACCTTGAGTTAAGAAATCATAATTAAGTCATAAGAGACATCTTTTTTTAACAAAAATATAAAAAAAATGTTTGTTTGTTGGAAATTGGGCTTTTTTTGGGAATTTTTTGTCAGATTTTTGGAAACGTGGAATTTTGCGATTGGGAAGCAGCCGAAAATCAGCGGTAATTTTGAGCAAAAAAAATCACTGTCCATGTATGCTGTACGCAGGCTATCTATGTATGCTGTACACCGATCTATGCTGTATACATATCATCTATCTATGCTGTATACAGATCATCTATCTATGCTGTACACAGATTATTTATCTATGCTGCACACAGATCATCTATCTATGCTGTACACAGATCATCTATCTATGCTCTAGACATATCATCAATTTATGCTTTACACATATCATCTATCTATGCTGTACACACATCGTCTATCTATGCTCTAGACATATATCTATCTATGCTGTACACACATAGTCTATCTATGCTTCTACCAGCTGCTTTTTCAGATATCTAAAAAAATAATCTCTATGATTTTCTACATATTAAAAAAATGTTGATGTATTGGCAATAAGCAATGTTTTGCTTTAGTTGAAGCCTTCGTCTTCATTCATGTCAAATATAAATTATTCATTACTTACATCTTTTCATGGTAAATGAGCATAGGTAAAAGCCCATATTAGATTTAATTATGAACCAGATAAATACATATCTTATTAAAAAATCTTTGCCTAAATAAATAAGTTGAAATATGCATGCATTGATAATCCCAAGTTTGTTATGCTAGATGCATCACTATGCAAACTTCACCCAACATTAATTTTCAATAAGACTGAAGTTGAACATTATCACTATAACCCAGAATGTTATGTTCTTTGCTTGGTTACGTGTTCATTGTTTGTGCAATCATTTTTAAGGGCTATGACATTGCACATAAAAAGACCCTTTATCAGGCGATTTTGTAAGCAAATTGTGTGATAAATGCAGGTATTTTGTGATGTATGCAGGCGTTTTGTGATGTACATGGTATTCAGGTACTTTGTGCTGTATGCAGGTATTTTGTGATGTATGCAGGTACTTTTGTTTCAGTAATTTCGAATGGATCATAAGCAATACATCTTAGAGAAAAATAACTGCCTCGAATATTAAGGGGCACATTTGTAAACATTGAGGTGTACAGGCAAATGGCTTTTAAACAATTGAGTAATGAATGCTTTTAATGTTTGTTTGCATAAGAATAATGCAGTGATTTCACCCATGGTAAATAAGCCCTTGCGTTTAATAAAAAAACACATTAAATAACCGTACACAACAAATGAACATTATGCATAATTCAAGTTAAGTTGAAATATAAAAGGTAAAAGTGCAGGGTTTTGACCTTTCTTGATCTTATTAATGTATGTTATTGTTTTGGTGGTGAATTTGAGAATGAATTAGATAATGATAAAGCATTAATGTGCATTTTAACATGAATCAAACATGTTCCCTTTATCTTCCTATAGTGGAAAATGTTTTGAAAGAGAAGTGAATATTGATTTAAAAAAAATCATTTTTGTATGATAAAAGGATCTTATCTTTGATCGTAATTTACATATATGCATAAAATAATTGTTATGCCCCCCTTCGAAGAAGAGGGGGTATATTGTTTTGCACATGTCGGTCGGTCTGTAAGTCCGTCCACCGAATGGTTTCCAGATGATAACTCAATAACGCTTATGCCTAGGATCATGAAACTTCATAGGACATTGATCATGACAAGCAGATGACCCCTATTGATTATCAGGTCACTAAGTCAAAGGTCAAGGTCACGGTGACTCGACACAGAAAAATTGTTTCCGGATGATAACTCAAGAATGCTTACGCCTAGGATCATGAAACTTCATAGGAACATTGATCATGACTCGCAGGTGACCCCTATTGATTTTCAGGTCACTAGATCAAAGGTCAAGGTCACGGTGACTCGCACCAGTAAAATGGTTTCCGGATGATAGCTCAAGAACGCTTACGCCTAGGATCATGAAACTTCATTGGTACATTGATCATGACTCGCAGATGACCCCTATTGATTTTCAGGTCACTAGGTCAAAGGTCAAGGTCACGGTGACTCGAACCAGTAGAATGGTTTCCGGATGATAACTCAAGAACGCTTACGCCTAGGATCATGAAACTTCATAGGTACATTGATCATGACTCGCAGATGACTCCTATCGATTTTTAGGTCACTAGGTCAAAGGGCAAGGTCACGGTGACTCGAACCAGTAAAATGGTTTCCGGACGATAACTCAAGAACGCTTATGCCTAGGATCATGAAACTTCATAGGTACATTGATCATGACTCGCAGATGACCCTTATTGATTTTCAGGTCACTAGGTCAAAGGTCAAGGTCGCGGTGACTTGACACAGTAAAATGGTTTCCGGATGATAACTTAAGAAAACTTACGCCAAGGATCATGAAACTTCATAGGTACATTGATCATGACTCGCAGATGACCACTATTGATTTTCAGGTCACTAGGTCAAAGGTCAAGGTCACAGTGACAAAAAACGTATTCACACAATGGCTGCTACTACAACTGACAGCCCATATGGGGGGCATGCATGTTTTACAAACAGCCCTTGTTGTGTATTTAGTCCGAAGATTTTATTCAACTGCCTCAGGCACGTTACCAGTACATGAAGCCTTGCAAGGCAGAAACACAATATATTGACATGTAATGAGATGCAACATTGATGAGTAGGTTCACTTTGATTCATATTTATTCTTTACATACAGGCTTGTATTGTTTGATTGCTGTTCTTTCAGGCATCGAGTATAAAACCACAACGATACTGCTGGATGGGAGACGAGTGAAGTTAATGCTGTGGTAAGTACATTAGAGAAATATATCGTAGTTGCTAGAATAATGCAAGTGTTTATTGAATTATATTAAGTGAAATATAGAAAAAGAAACAAGAGATAAAATTCTTTTGATCTTTCAGTGTGATGGAATCCTTTTATATATATAAAAAAAAACATAAAATTTTCATATTTTTTTTGCACGAAAATATCTCTCCCTATTTAAATGATGAAATCAGCATTTTTCACAAAAAAACAAACACCTAACCTCTTTCTTTATTTAACAATGGTTAATGTGGCCCAGTGCCTTTATCTGTGACATATTTTGTTAATTGCATTAAATATTGGTGTAAGCTGTTAATGATGCCCAATAGTAGATTTCCCCAACAATTCTATAATATATTAATATCAATAGATGGTATGGTTGTCAGGGTTCGTTTGGATCTCTCAGGATGTTGGCAATGTACAACATGTAGATTTATTTGTATACAATTTTTCTCAGCGTATAATTGTTTGCGTCACCCAGAATTGGCACAATGACATAAGCAATGCATCTCGATGTAACCATTATAAGAAATTAAAGTCTCTACTTGAAACCAAAAGGTATTTGAAGTTTGAAATTCCACTAAAATATAAGAAAGCCTTTTCCAAGTATAGGTCCAAACACAAATAAAATAGTGAAGTTGGTAGGCAGTAACATGTTGAATATAATTTGAGAATATGTAAGTTTTGTTTTAACCAAAAAAGATCTATTATTGATTGTGAATAACATGCCTTTTCTCAATGTAGTAAATATGATGTTGTCTGTTGAGAATTTCTATATAGCTGGTATATGGGTGAAATTATTGCACGTGACTTTTATAATCTGATGAGCACAATATTGAAATTACGTACATATATGTATCATCTGATGAATAAAATTTAACACATTGATGTATTTAAATGTAAGATGGTGTGTTTGCAAGTACAAAAATGTGTTATGTTTTGTGTAAAATACTGTGTATTTTGGTTAAAGGCCTTTATTTACTTAATAAATTGAGTTGAGTTGATATTATTTAATGTGTGTGATTGGAATTTCACATAAAATAATACTCATTAATTTGTATCAATTATTTTAAAACTTTGTCATTAACACTTGTCAAGCATATTGTGCATTTGCATTGGCTTGTTACCATAACATGGATACCGGATGTACGCTTTTAAGGGTCTCTTATTATTTATTCAGTATATTATATATACAGATGGCAAAATGTCTGGATAGGATATGGTCATTGCTAGGATGGAATCATATGGCACATCGATTGTAAAAGCACAACAGCTGTTTGAGAATTGCTTTGAGACAGTTTATCCTGTTAAAAATGACTTGCAGACGTTAACACAAATGCCTCTATAATGTTTCTGGTGTTTGGTTTTTCCTGTATGAAATGACATGTTGATAGCAAACTTGAACTTCCAATTTCAGGGTGACGTCAGGCCAGGGACGGTTCAGTACAATCTTCAGGTCTTATTCCCGGGGAGCACAGGTAACCATGAGAGGCAATTAATTGGTAAAACCATTCACTGGTGTGAGCTGCATTCTGGGAACATTGTCGTCCTTGGTTACCCTTCCACTTTTGACTCATGCATTAAGCCCAGTGTCTCAGAAAGTGGCCTAACCCATTTATGCCTAGCATCTAGAAAAAAGGCCCTGGCAAACAGCGTAGACCCAGATGAGACGCCGCATGATGCAGCGTCTCATCAGGGTCTGTGCTCTTTGCTTAAAGGAATTTCTGTAAGAAATATTCTAAATATACAAATAAATATACTAGACATCTCGAATTTTGGAAATAAATTGATCCAATTTACAAGAATGGGAGAGTCCACTAGGCATAAGTGGGTTAATTAAATAACCATCCTCTTCCTTAGCAAAAGAGGTGTCAGTGATGTAACATACTGGCCAACCATCCTCTTCCTTAGCAAAAGAGGTGTCAGTGATGTAACATACTGGCCTTATTGATCATGATCTTGATTACAGTAAATTCTGATTGAGTAGGGATCTTTCTTCTTAGTACTACTGGTTCTACCCGAAACATGGACTCTAAAGTGTTTTTATAAAAAGGGGTTTCCATTTACGTACTTGAAAGAGATAACATCACAAAAATATTTTGTAAATATTATTTTCTTTTATTGATTACTTTTCAAAATTTGTAATGTAATAAACATAATTTTCTCATTTGAACTGTTTTGAATTTTTGAAGTGTACTATTTGCTATCTATTTTGTTGAATTAAGTTCATTGTAAATGTTTACTGTTGGAAAATGCCACATTCATACACACTCCTGTGTTTGTATGGAAGAGATTTCTGGAAATCATTGTGTAGTTCTTACCTGAATTTAACAATAACTTTTGCATTAACACTGTCAATGTGGCGCAAAGTAAGTTTGAAAATGTGGCGATTGTAGAATAAAACAGTTATATATATCTTAGGTTCATAAAGTATGTTTGAGTTTGAATCAGGTAATATGACAATCAAGTATTAAAACAAGAATCACCATGCATAAATACTGAAATTAAAGTACAATAAAAAAGAAAGTGTTTAATATGTCTACAATAGTTAACTTATAAATTTAGTAAAATACTGCAAAGGGAATTAGAGTGATTAAATTTGTTATCATGTACGCTAAATAGAAGATTAAATTAATATTATGAAAGCGCAGGATACCTATATACCTATAGGTACATACATGTACATATATACTATTTTATACCTATTATAAGTGTTACTATGACTATTTTCTATTATAATTACCGATATTCTTGTATGTTTCTAGGGTATTCTTCTAGTCTATGACATAACAAACAAGTGGTCATTTGATAACATCCATCGTTGGATAAAAGAAATCGATGAGGTAAGGTTAATTTTAACATCAACTATCATTGTTGTAAAAGTCGTCGGACAAAGCTGCCTGAGGTCCAGGAACAATTTTAGAATACAGGCCCCTCTTGACAGTAAAAAATATGGGTCTAGACTTGTACTAATTTGTAATTTACTTGCCAGTAAAATTTGTGTTTGGTTCGGTATTACCGTATTAGTAATGAGTATATAAACAATTGTGACCAGTCATGTTCTTTGGACTTTTTTGGGGTCTGCTCAGTTTATATAATACAATAATATTTTTGTAAAATATTGTGACATGTTAGATTTGTGAAATGGCTGTGTCAAAATTGTGAAATAGCTTTACACTGCTACTCCCAAAGAAGGAAAAAAGCTCTGGCTTGTGCCTACTGCAGAGGGTTATTAGGGCAGCTGCTAAGCAGGTTTAGACTTCACAATTTTGGCCATGTTCGTCCAAATTCGTTCTTCTGGAATACATTAAAGATGATCTAAAAAAAATGTAGCTACTAGTCGGCTTATTTCCATCACAGCTTTAGAACATGCATGATCCGTTCCTTTCCCGCATTCAACCACAAAGTTTTCATTATATATAGCCACACATGTTTTATCTTGCAGCACGCCCCTGGTGTCCCCAAGATTCTCGTGGGCAACCGTCTCCACCTTGCCTACAAGCGTCAGGTGAGCGAAGGAGAGGCAGAGGCGTATGCTGTCAAGAATGAGATGGCATTCTTCGAGGTCAGCCCCCTGTGTGACTTCAATGTCACAGAATCCTTCGCGGAGCTTTCCCGGGTAGCCATCAAGCGGAACGGGATGACACGCTCCTGGGGGGGACATAAAGGTACCAATGCTTTTCACCTTGTTTTGGAAGGCATTTAACTTTTGAGGACTCTTATCTGTGGAAGTAGTGAATTTGTTAGACAGAATAACCTCTTTTCACTTAGTGGTTGAATTTCTCCTGACTGACTCCTTGAGTAGAACATGTATGGCAATAGGTACTAACTTGTGTTCATGGTAATTTTATTTTTTTAATAATTTGTAAAAAGGTTTTTTCTTGGCTAAAAAAATTGAGAGGGGGAATATTAGAGTTATTCTGTTTGTTTGTTGTTGCTTTTTTTTTTTGGTGGGCCCATTTGTTTGTTTGAATTTTTTTTTTTTTGGTGGCCCTTTTTTGTGTGTGTGTGGGCCCATCAGTCCTTGAGAAATAATAAAAGTTTGTTGATTAGTCTACGTACGAATTGTCATTACATTTTTATTCACAGTTTATCTGGGAAATACAGTTTTCATCCCTAATGTTTCACACATTCATCAGTTATAGCCCTTGAACATAGGTTACAAAGCAGTTATGTTTGTTACAAAGTTCTAGTAAAAATCTTTAAAATATGTAAATTACAAAATACTGTGCCAATTAAAAGCTTTTTGTTAATACTTTTCAGTCCTAAGTCTTCAGGAGCTAGCCTGCCGGACAATCGTTTCCTGTACGACAATTTATGGCATAGATCAGCTACCCCTGCCATCAACTCTGAAAAACCATCTCAAGTCTTACGCTCTCACAAACAAAACTCGTGCTCGGATGCTCAGTTTCATTCACAGAGACACGAAAGACAAGCACAAGAAGTCAAAGTATCTCAACCCGACGGATTCTCCACCGTCAAATTGTCGGAAAACGTGTGTCATCAGCTAGCAGTGATCAAACTGTGAGGTTGTGTGCTTGTTATGGGAAGCTACGTCAAAGGAATTCAGGAGCTTTGATTTCGGATTTCTGTTGATCATTTAATCATTCTGGTTAAACATTGCCAAGTATCAAATCTAATGGTGTTTTTTATATCAGAATTAAGACAAATTAGTTACAGTGACATTTTAAAGCAAGAAGCATGAGCCATATCCCCATTAAGTCTTGATGGTAAAAAGTCCTTTATTAGATATTTTCCACAATGTAGTTTTTAATGAAATTTTCTTTCAATAATGTTTGTAGAAATAGTTATAGATTTTGTTATTCTGAAAATGTTGAAGGCTAAAATAGTAAGATTTGAGTTCACCTTACAAGTTTATCTTTTAAATATATTAATTTAAGTACTCCAAAACAATGCGTTGAAATTTCTTTGCTGTATTTTTTCATTTGTGCAAATAGCAAATACACAATTGTGGAGCATTCCAAGTCAAGCCAATCTCGCAAAGAGTTGCATGGACTGGATACTATTGGTGCATTAGGAAGTGCAGATATATTATGTTAGTACGATGTTCATGTGTGCTATGTCTGTTCAGAGTCCTGCCATTTTTGTATTGAATTTCATTTTGATAAGTTCCATTATTTTCATCGCTGACATCTTTGTTATTGTGAAAAAAGCTGTATATTTGTTTTGTCTTAATTAATAATGTTATTAAAATAGTGTTGTTTTTTTACATTAAACAGAATTAAGGAAATCTTCAATTTCAGTGTGGTTTTATAAACTTTAGCCATTTTTTAATGATCAGATTTTTCATATGGTCCAGGGAATTATTAAATTTTTATTGGTATATTGAGATTGATTTAAAGATTATTTTGTAAACTGCCGCATGCCAGGTTGTTGCTTAAACATAATGATTAATACCTCACCTCCTACAAAAATGACCTAATCCGATTAGCTTAAAGCGGTCATATGCCCATAGAGTATTTTCCATCCACCCCGAGTTATCGAGTAGTCTGTTGAGATATAATTGTTACACATTTAGTAACTGAATGTGTATGGGATATACACCCTCAGTACTTTCATACCATACGAGAGCTTACACACCCAGTTCTTTCATACCATACGAGAGCTTCGCTGAGGGTGTATATCCCATACACCATCAGTTACTAACAGTGTAATAATATTACATAAAATGTTTGTTGTAAGATTATTGTTTAATGATCTTTCAGTAGTGCTATAGCTTTAACGCTACAACTAGTGAACAACACTGTAGTGATATATAAAAGACATTGTACAGTACAGATTGAAATATCAAACAGTCATTAAATGTATTCCTGCTAAATCATAAAATGTACAGTTTTTCCTATTTTTTGCTATCATCTCTGGTAGTATGGAGGGATAGTAAAATCTTGCTGCACTGTGGGAAAACGGGCCTTATGTATGTGCGAAATGTGTCATTCTAGATAAGCCTGTGGGATCTACCCAGGCTAATAAGGGACGACACTTAACGCTGATGCATTAAGCCCAGTTTTCCCAAGAGCGTTACTCATATGAACAAAGTGTTTGGACCTTGAAACATTTATTAGTCCACCAGTCAAAGTATTTGTATTTTTATTTGTTAAAGTATTTCTAAAATGTTTTTAGTTTAGTTGTTCATATCATTTATCATCTGTCTCAACATGTAAATATATATTATTTACTATTATATGTGTATGTTTTATTATGTTGATAGCATAAATATCTCATTTTGTGAGGGCTTTGGTATGCATAAAGTAAGACCTTTTTTTTTAGAAAGAAATGACTAGTCTAACTCAAGCTGTTTTGATATCGGTGCTTTTTGAAAGTTTGATTTTTTCATTCTTTATTGGCAGTTATATAACAACAGTTACTCTTTCTTTTTTCGGATGCCAGTAATATGATCGGTCAAAAGAAAGTCTGGATAGATACAAACACTATGTTTTCATGTATAGTGTTATTAGCTCATCTATTTTTTGAAAAAAAATTATGAGCTATTGTCATCACCTTGGCGTCGGCGTCGGCGTTGGCGTTGGCGTTGGCGTTGGCGTTGGCGTTGGCGTCGGCGTCCGGTTAAGTTTTGCGTTTAGGTCCACTTTTCTCAGAAAGTATCAATGCTATTGCATTCAAACTTGGTACACTTACTTACTATCATGAGGGGACTGGGCAGGCAAAGTTAGATAACTCTGGCGTGCATTTTGACAGAATTATGTGCCCTTTTTATACTTAAAAAATTGAAAATTTTGGTTAAGTTTTGCGTTTAGTTCCACTTTTCTCAGTAAGTATCAATGCTATTGCATTCAAACTTGGTACACTTACTTACTATCATGAGGGGACTGGGCAGGCAAATTTAGATAACTCTGGCATGCATTTTGACAGAATTATGTGCCCTTTTTATACTTAGAAAATTGACAATTTTGGTTAAGTTTTGTGTTTAGGTCCATTTTATTCCTTAAGCATTAAGCTATTGCTTTCATACTTGCAACACTTACTAACTATCATAAGGGGACTGTGCAGGCAAAGTAATGTAACTCTGACTGGCATTTTGACAGAATTATGTGCCCTTTTTATACTTAGAAAATTGAAAATTTGATTAAGTTTTGTGTTTAGGTCCACTTTATTCCTACAGTATCAAAGCTATTGCTTTCATACTTGCAAGATTTATGAACTATCATAAGGGGGACCGTGCAGGCAAAGTTATGTAACTCTGACTGGCATTTGAACGGAATTATGGGCCCTTTATACTTAGAAAATTGAAAATTTGGTTAAGATTTATGTTTTGGTCCACTTTACCCCTAAAGTATCATAGATATTGCTTTCATACTTGGAACACTCACAAACTATCATAAGGGTACAGTAAAAGGACAAGTTGCATAACTCTGGTTGTCATTGTTACGGAATTATGGCCCTTTTTTGACTTAGTAACTTTTAATATATGGTTAAATTTTGTGTTTCGATCCACTTTACTTCTTAAGTATCAAGGCTATTGCTTTCAAACTTCAAATACTTACATGCTATCATGAGGTTACTGTACCTGGCAACTTTAATTTTACTTTGACCTTTGAATGACCTTGACTCTCAAGGTCAAATTATTAAATTTTGCTAAAATTGCCATAACTTCTTTATTTATGATTAGATTTGATTGATACTTTGATGAAACTACTCTTACCTGACATACCACAATAGACCTCCACCCAACCATCCCCTGCCCTCCCCCTCCCCCCCTCCCCCCTCCCCCCCTTCCCACCCATATTTTTTTTTTTTTTTTTTTTTTTTTTTTTTTAAGATCATCTCACAAATGACCACCACACCCTCACACTATACCCCCCCCCCCCCCCCCCCCCCCCACCCCCCAACCCCCCCCCACCCCACCCCCACCCCCCCCCCTCCCCCTCCACCCCGGAAATCCGCCCCCCCCCCCCCCCCCCCCCTTTTTTTTTTTTTTTTTTTTTTTTTTTTTTAGACACTCACATGTACCCCACACCTCACCTATACCCCCCCATTTTTTTTAAAAAAATGGTTATGTTTGAAGACCATCCACCAATACCACCCCAACACCCCCCCCCCCCACCGCCCCCCCCCCCCCATTTTTTTAAAAAATGGTTATGTTTGAATACCGCCAACCACGCACCCACCCCCCCCCCCCCCCCCCCCCCCACCCCCCCCCCCCCCCCCCCCCCCCCCCCCCCCCCCCCCCGGATTTGTTTTTTTTTTTTTTTTTTTTTTTCCGCTTTTTTGGAAGATAATGTAATAAATGTCCACAACCCCACACTATACACCCCTCTTCACTCCACTCCTCCCTCCTTTGTGATTGAAAATGAGAGTCCCTTCACCTTTAAAAAGAAAATAGATGAGCGGTCTGCACCCGCAAGGCGGTGCTCTTGTTTTTTGTATGTTGTGGTTATAATAACTTAAATTGGCCAGCAATGTTTAGCTGTTCAATGAACTTCTTCCACAAATTGGAATAGGGCATTAGATTAATAGATTGCAGACAGCTGTCTGTTTATTGCAATCAATTTATATGGTGATGTTCTGTTGACACTGGCAAATTAATGCAGCTTTTTGTTTACAATCCTTACTCAATATAATATCATTGTTAAAGTAATTTTATTCTTTTGATTCTATTTTCAATAAGTTTGTGAACTATATGTTATGCCAGTCTTGGCCCATTAGACATGCTGAATGTTGTATGAGATTTTTCATCTTGGTGTTCTGAATAGTGTTTTATTCCCAATCGGAAACTGGATTTCTAGCCTCGGCATTATATCTGTGTCCATTTGAGCATCAAAAATGAAATTTAAATATTGGTTTAAGACTTGTTTAACATTGTTTCTTCAAAATTTTCACTTTGCCAGACTTATTTAAATCATTTGAAACTACGTACGTTGGTATATAGTTTTGTCTTTACTGCCCTCATAATAATTGTTTTAATCCTCAAGCCCAAATAATTGTAAATATTACAACAAACAGTTGAATTTTCAAGGAGCTTGGTTATAATCATAACCGAATTTCTACAAGGGTAGATTAAATTTTTCTAGCCCTTGGTTGTCATGCAAGTGGTTAAAGGGAAGATTTCACAAATGTACCCTAGATTTGTCCCTTTTAAAAGGCAAGTTGAGTTGTGAACACTTTTGTTTCTTTCTAGATGAGCTGCTTGAAGTTAGATACTGCTTGAATAGCATTAACCCTTTGCATGCTGGGAAATTTGTCGTCTGCTAAAATGTTGTCTGCTGGATTTCTAAAATTAGCATTTTCTTTGATTTTTTAGCTCACCTGAGCACAACGTGCTCATGGTGAGCTTTTGTGATCGCCTTTTGTCTGTCGTGCGTCATCCGTCGTCAACATTTTGCCTTGTGAACACTCTAGAGGCCACATTTATTGTCCGATCTTCATGAAACTTGGTCAGAACATTTGTCCCATTGATACCTCGACTGAGTTTGAAACTGGGTCATGCTGGGTCAAAAACTAGGTCACTAGGTCAAAAAAAGAAAAACCTTGTGAACATTGTAAAAGTCACATTTGATGCCAAATCTTCATGTAACTTTGTCAAAATGTTTGTCTAAATGATATGTTGGTTGAGTTCAAAAATGGTTTCGGTCCGTTGAAAAACATGGCTGCCAGGGGGCGGGGCAGTATTCCTTATATGGCTTTAGAGAAACCTTGTGAACACTCTAGAAGTCACAATTTTTGCCCAATCATCATGAAACTTGGTGGAAACATTGGTTTTATTAATATCTCGGACGAGTTCGAAAATGGTCTAGATCGATGAAAAAACATGGCGGCCAGGGGGCGGGGCAGTTTTCTCTATATGTATAAAGTGAAAACATGTGAACACTCTAGAAGTCACATTTTTGGTCCAATCTTCATGAAATTTTGTCAGAACATGTCTTTTATGGATATGACGGTTGAGTTCGAAAATGGTTTAGTTTGCTTGAAAAACATGGCTGCCAAGAGGCGGGGCATTTTTCCTAATATGGCTATATATGGCTATAGTAAAATCTTGTTAACACTCTAGAGGCCAAATTTATTGTCTGATCTTCATGAAACTTGGTCAGAAGATTCATCCCAATAA
The DNA here is from genome assembly GCF_020536995.1 of Dreissena polymorpha. NCBI lineage: Eukaryota > Metazoa > Mollusca > Bivalvia > Myida > Dreissenidae > Dreissena > Dreissena polymorpha. The sequence continues at coordinate 108,705,798 of NC_068356.1, read as the reverse complement.
TACCTTGGACAAGTTTAAAAATGACGCTGGTTGGTTGAAAAACATGGCTTCCAGGGGGCGGGGCATTTTTCCTTATATGGCTATAGTAAAACCTTGTTAACACTCTAGAGTCCACATTTATTTTCCGATCTTCATGAAACTTGCTCAGAAGATTTTTTCCAATGATATCTTGGATGAGTTCAAAAATGGTAACCTTTGCTTGAAAAACATGGCTGCCAAGGGGCGGGGCATTTTTCCTTATATGACTATATATGGCTATAGTAAAATCTTGTTAACACTCTAGAGGCCACATTTATTGTCCAATCTTCATGAACCTTGGTCAGAAGATTCATACCAATAATATCTTGGAAGAGTTCAAAAATGATGCCGGTTGGTTGGAAAACATGGCCAGCAGGGTGCAAGGCATTGTTCCTTTAATATTAAATAATCCTTAAATAATAAAACCTTGTTAACACTCTAGAGGCCACATTTATTTTCCGATCTTCATTAAACTTGGTCAGAAGATTTGTCCCAATGATATCTTGGATGAGTTTGAAAATGGTAACCTTTGCTTGAAAAACATGGCTGTCAAGGAGTGGGGCATATTTCCTTATATGGCTATAGTAAAATCTTATTAACACTTTAGAGGCCACATTTATTGTCCAATCTTCATGAAACTTGGTCAGAAGATTCATCCCTATAATATCTTAGAAGAGATCAAAAATGATGACATTTGGTTGAAAAACATGGCCACAGGGGCGGGGCATTTTTCCTTATATGGCTATAGTATAACCTTGTTAACACTCTAGAGGCCACATTTATTGTCAAATCTTCATGAAATTTGGTCAGAAGATTGGTTTCAATGATATCTTGGATGAGTTTGAAAATAATTATGTTTGCTTGAAAAACATGGCTTCCAAGGGCGGTCTTCATTAAACTTGGTCAGAAGATTTGTCCCAATAATATCTTGTTATCTCAGGTGAGCGACTTTGGGCCTTGCAGACCCTCTTGTTTCAAAGAATACTATCAGAATAGTAAACAGTTTGGATCCAGATGAGACGCCATGCTTTGTGGCCTTTCATCTGGATTCAAACTGTTTGCAAAGGCCTTCAAAATTTGGTTCCAGCACTGAAAGGGTTAAACTGTTTTCTATTGTCTTCCTGTCTTTAAAACCTGCTTGTACAAACTGCTGATAGATTGAATACTATCTCCTCATCCTGAACTGTTAATGACATTGTGTGTATGGTTGAAGTCCTCACTTGATTAAATCATTGAACAACATTCAGACATCTGCTTGTAAATATAAATGTTGATTCACTTTATAAATGGTCTGCAAAACATGTCATGAATGTGCTGTTGTATGTGTGTCAAGTCCAAATCTAAAGTGTTCTTCATAGAAATGAGTTTTCAATAATAACGATTCATAGTTAATCAATTGACTTAAAATAATTTGTTCACATATTTATAAACTTATTCATGGCCGGTATAGCAGCGTCTTAAAGATTGTAATCAATTCTTGTGAAACAGGAATCAATGAATCTCATCTACTTGTTAATCTCATGATGTCTCACAACTGATTCATTGTCATTTGCCAAACACAAGCATGAAGGACTGAGTTTGAACCACTCTGATACAGAACTGGCCACTTTGTATACATCACTGTATCAAATTTTATTATTTCACATCATACCGTTGGCATTTAAGTGATTTGAAAGTGTTAAATGAATGCATTTTAAGGCAGTTATAATCATCTTCTGTGATTAATAAAACTTAATATAAAAAAATTAACTAAGGCCACAACAAAATGATAAGATGTTCATTGGATTTGCTGAAAAACATACCCATTTCTTTTTTGGTAGTTCAGGGAAACATGGAATAATGTTGATTTTTTAGAAAACTTTTGAGTTGTTCAGGTATTGGCCCAAATTACCTTAAATTGTGTTATAAACTTTTTAAAGCAAATTTTTGATGCTTATAGTTTTGTTTGTTTTACTAGATATGTTGATGTGCTGAGCAAATAATTTGAAAATCAAATTATATTTATGTTTGTACATTGTCACCATTATCCCAAACTGTGCTTTATTCAAAACTGAAAAACACGTTAACAACTTTGGTTTACCGTAAATTATTATCAAAACCAGATGTATGTTTTTAGTCGTTGTTGTACTGCTGTTTTTTGTCAAGTCCTAGAAAGTTGATAAGTACTTTGCTTTATCTGTTAGACGTATTTACCAGTATAGATTAGAAATTAAAAAATAACCTATTGTATTTTTATGCCCCCCTTCGAAGAAGAAGGGGTATATTGTTTTGCACATGTCGGTCGCTTAGGCCTAGGATCATGAAACTACAAAGGTATATTGATCATGACTGGCAGATGACTCCTATTGATTTTCAGGTCACTAGGTCAGAGGTCAAGGTCACAGTGACTCGAATTAGAAAATGGTCTCCGGACGATAACTCAAGAATGCCTACGACTATGATCATGAAACTTCATAGGTAAATTGATAATGACTGGCAGATGACCCCTATTGATTTTTAGGTCACTAGGTCAAAGGTCAAGGTCACAGTGACTCGAAACAGTTAAATGGTTTCAGGATGATAACTCAAGAATGCCTACGCCTAGGATCATGAAACTTCATAGGTACATTGATAATGACTGGCAGATGACCCCTATTGATTTTCAGGTCACTAGAGCAAAGGTCAAGGTCACAGTGTTTCAAAATAGTAAAATGGTTTCCGGACGATAACTCAAGAATGCTTACGCCTAGGATCATGAAACTTCATAGGTACATTGATCATGACTGGCAGATGACCCCTATCGATTTTCAGATCACTTGGTCCAAGGTCAAGGTCACAGTGACAAAAAATGTATTCACACAATGGCTCCCACTACAACTGACAGCCCATATGGGGGGCATGCGTGTTTTACAAACAGCCCTTGTTTGAATTTATGCTTGTTTGGAATAAAATAATATCATTACTTTTTTTCTTAAACTTACTGACAGTGTTCACATATTTGAACTAAGGACATAACATCATATGTTAAAATCTTATTAAAATGATCATTAATTAACATGAAGTTTTGGTATAATTGAAAGTCAACTTAGAATCAAGCTGAAATAAAGACGGTTGTTTAAATATTAAATAAGTTGCAATATTAAACTTACTTGGGAAATTGGGCATGTGCTGATTTATTTAGTTGATTAATGTCTGCTGATCTCACAACATAATACTTTTTCAGATATAATTGGTGCAGATAAAACGCTTTTACTGAAGGGATTATCCACTATTTTGGTGTGGAATCTTAATTCATAACAAAGTGCCATTTAATGCATTTAAACAGGTGTTGTTTATATAATTTTGAAAACCAGCATAACCTCTCACAAACATATTATAATTACAATCAATTTGCTAAAAAAACTTAACTCAAATGTAGAAGTCTAAAATAAGATACATTACCCTACTTTATTTGACAAAACTCATCAAAAAGAAATGATAAGCAGTAAAACTTGAAGTTTGCACACACTTAGAATTCAGTTTTCACAGATTTTCCAGGGCCTCAGTTATTTGTGTGGATTTTCTTGTTATTTTGGCAGATATTGGCTTGTAAATTCTTTAATGAACTGTGTAAGCTTTTGGGGTTTTGTCACCTAGACATAACTTGAATATGTTCCTGTTGTTGTTGTTTTTCTAGATCTTAGTGTTTTTTCATAGCCATTTTCATAACTTCATTGTCAGAGGTATTGGCAGGTGTGCATTTTGTAATAAAGCTTTTAATACAATAAATCAGATAAATGTACATTTGTTATTTGTACCACAAAAAGTATTTATTATTTATATTCATTGTAAGATATAATAATGATTTTGGTGTAAACCTTTATAAATATTTGTAAATAAGTTTGTTGTTACTTTTTGTGATGAGGAACAGTACCTGATGGTGGTATTAAAAATAAAACCATTGACATTTTGTTTGTTCTCATTTTTGTAACATATTTGCTCACCTGAGCACAACATGCTCAATCCATTTCCTTATATCGCTATAGTGAATCATTGTGAACACTAGAACTCTTATTTTGTTGTCCAATCTTCATACATTTTTTTCTAATGATATCTAGAAAGAGTTGGAAAATGGATCTGACCCATTAAAAACATGGCTGCCTAGGGGGCGGAACAGTTTTCCTTATATGTTTTAAGTGAATATTTGTGAACTGGCTAGTTGGTGATGCAGTTTTCATTATTTGGACAAAGTCTTTTTAACCAACCAATCAGTAAAATTTAATCTAATTTTTTTTATGATATCTCAACTATGTTCAAAATGGTTCTAAGTAAAACCCAAGGTCAGAAGACACATTTATTATAAATACATCACAAAAGTTTCTTATATATTTTTGGTTTCCAGGTGAGCAACCTAGGGCATATGACCCTCTTGTATTGTGTACATTGCATGATATTTTGTAATAAGGTAGCTTTCAGTTAAAAACTGATTTGTAAAACTAGCTTTTAATAGCTGTCTTTAGTTACACCATGTACTACATGTAGCTGTCTCTAGTTGCTAGCTGTGTCTAGTAATGAATGGAAAATTCCAGGGTAGTAAACATGTAGGGCTAATGCCATCAAAGAGGGGATGATAATTTTACCAGATTATGCTTTGAAAGGTTCTTCCATTTTAGTTGAATAATTAAAATGGGTGAACATGTTTTTTGAAGTTTGCATGAAGAATTGATAATGGTTTAAAAGAAATAATAACTCCTGCCAAAGTAACACCTTACTCATTTTAACTGAAGAATACAAGCAATCTTTTGACATTTTATTAATGTTCCAATGTTTCATTATTACTATCATCAGGAATGATTGTATTAACAAGAAAACAGATTGAGGTTACTGTAAAATATTTTATAATGTTTCAAAAAGAATTGAATTGTAACGTCAAAACATGTAAAAACAATCACCGAGAATCCTACTTCCCTTTGTTTAGGAATATTAAATGTATCAAATGTATTCACCTGGTTGTACAAACTATTCTTAAATTCAGCTAAGCTTTGATGTCTGCAATTTTTTAGAGTTTCTGAACATTTGTGTTACAACTTTGATTTTAATATTACATGTAAAACATGTATGCATGGTTGTGCAACTGAAATTACTTTTTAATCACAACAGTACTGCTAATTGACATGTGTCAACAAATAGACCAATGTTCAAAGGTTAATTGTCAACTATTGAACATTGATTACTGATAGTTATCTAACTTAGAACTGAATCAACATCTGTGTCTCTACTGAAGCTGGTCAAGTTTTACTTCAAAAGGTCCACTTGCTTACTTAATGAATATTTTATCAATGCAAAGTAATTATTACAAACTATGCTCTATTGGTTCATGAACTTTTAACACAGCCTTTTAATAAATTAAGTCAATTTGTACTTTAAACATGTGTCTATGTTTCTACTGTGATGTATTGTTAAATTTATATTAGAAATAAGGCCATTGTTGTTTGTTAATTAGCACTAAGAAACGTGACGTCAAAAGAATCAGCATTTGGCAAATTTCTTCAACTACTTGAAAATTTTCCTTCAATTTTAAAAATAGTTATGAATATTAATAACAAAAGGCAATTGGCTTGCAAATAGGAAAACAACTGAAGATTTGTTCAACCATGTGCTGGAATTCTTTGGTAAGTTTTCTTATTTTATATTGATTTCTTGTCCTAAAAACTTTTATGTTTATTCATTTATATTTTAGCCAGATTTTTCCATGAACAATCTCGGCGTATAGATTAGCGAAAACTAGGTGGAATGGTGTTGATTAACTTATTAATGGTTTTAATGTTGTATTCCTGTCATTTCTTCATAAATCTTTATGAAAAGTAACTCCAATGTTCCTCTGAGTATCTTCTACTAAACATTTGCATTTAGTTTCTCTTCTCTGCACAATATGGCCATAACTTGAAATTGAAATATGTCTTAAGCCATTTTTGTACAGCCCACTTTTGAAAGCTTGATATAGCAATCAAAATGGTTGAGTTAATGCATGGAGCGTATATTGATCTAGAGTCCGTGGTTTATGTGAATGCCTGTGTTTGTGTATGTGTCCGAGTCTGTCTGGACTTTAACCTAGTCACTTTCTCGTTTATCATGCAATTTTTAAATAACTCACCACAAATGTCGACCATGGGAACACGTGTCTTGTGTAAAATCTGCTTTCCTATCTCAAGGTTTAGGTCATAGTAAATAATCTACCCCAAATGTTGAGACAGCATGTCATGGATAAGAAAATGGTCAGGAAAAGAAAAAGGTCAAGGTAATACATAGAGGTCAAGGGTAAAATTTTGTCATAAAACATGCAGTTTTAAAATAAATTACCAATTGGAGAAGATATGAACGCACTGAAAACTGAATGTCAAACATTTGATTGGTTCAGCTTATAAATAATTACAATCATTAATGACAATCGCTTGATATTTTGCAGACAAGCATTGAGTTTCTTACCCTATGAAAAGATTTGTTAATATTTTTACAGGCTATCCTGTAACAAAATCATTCCAAAAAAATTCCACTTGATTGTCCGAAATGGCTCCGCAGCTTCACTCTATTGCACAAAATGGCTGCTTGAGCTAAAAATAAAAATTTAAGTATATTTGTCAGTTTTTCTTAATTTCTTGCCTAATATAATAAGTATGAACACAAAAATCTTCCCGTGGACGTTTCTCTGTCAAACTTATGCACATGGCTACACTTCACTGCACAAGATGGCCACCATTGCTAAAAATAGAAATAAGACTTCAAGCCATCTTCCTCTAATCGAACAATCTCATACCAATTTTCAGTTGGCATTTGTTACATTATTAAAAAAGATTGCGCTCCATTGCACAAAATAGCAGCTTAAGGGGGAAATAGAATGTGTGTCATACAAAATATACTGTTACAACATAATATTTTTTTTATAATCTGATGGCTAGATATTTAAATAATTTTAAACTATTTTCATCAGGTAGTTGTCTACAGAAAAATTGTTGATCCGCTTTACTGAACAAGCTGGTTACTTGAGCGTAAAATTTAATGTGTATCTCAGTTGTTGTTTTTTCCTACTTCACTATTGTCATACTAAATATTTATTCAGTCCTTCAGAAATTGATATATTTCTACTGTTTACATACCAGAAATCAAACGTCCATACCTTTTCTCCAGCATGGACATGTATCCTCATTAGAAGCAAACAAAATCAGGGCCCATTTTCACGAAACAATTCTTGGACTTAAGACTATGAATAAAGAACAAATTTTAAATTTAAATATGCAATAATTCCTTTAATTTGGTATTAAACTTGGCATTTTTAATAATAAAGGTACCATTGGTAGCCTATAAATACTAAAAAAAAAGTCAAGAAATGTTTTTTCTTGGATCCGAGACTTTTCTGTATTGTAAGTCTAAGAATGGATGGCTTAGTACGACCTCTGGTTTTAGTGTTGGTTCTGCATTTCTCTTGTTTTAATGGTATTTTCTATGGAATATTCCCATATGAAATTTATTACAAAGCCTTATTTCAAGACTAAATACTGTATGTATTTTGAAATGTTGGTTCAATAACAAATGATATGATGAGAAATGTTTGTTTACCTGTTTAATACTGAAATATTGAGGGTTTTTTTTTAGAACAGGTGAGTGTTAAAGTTGAGCCTCAAGCAAAAAGTGCTTTCATATAATTTAAAAGAATAGTTAAGTATTTATTTAATTACTTGTTTACTTGTCTTAAGTGATTTTCTATTCCATTAAAGCTCCTGCTTTGGACACTGGCAATCCATTTTTCATATGAAGGTAAATATGTGATTTACTTCTGTGGCATACCCACAATTATGATTGTAACTGTATCTTTGTTGACTTTGATGACAGCGATGTGAATTGACATGACAACACCCAGTTAAAAGAAAACTTGAATGACATTGTCTATACACTAAGTCTTGTAACGTGTTGCCAATTAAATTTTAATCTAAAAAAACACAATAATATAGAGTTTGTAAGATTGTTTGAGTGCATCCTAAATTTTTAATAACATGGAAGCATAGAGGAAAACTATGTTGAACTGTTATAATTTAATTCATTCGTAAAAAGAGACATTTTCAGATATGTGAAGACAAGTTTATTTTTTAATCTATCAAGAATTCATTGTTATAGTTGTATAAATTATGTTTTTGTTTTCTTAAGAAACATGATTATTCTCATCGATGTCTTGACAACTTATGTTTTAACTCTGGGAATTAACAGTGGCCGAGAAATGTATATTTGAATACAAAAATGTGCTCATCTTCCTGCACTGTTTTATTTTATCAATCAATATTGTTACTGATGATGATGAGGCGTGTTCCAGTCCTTAGGTCATTTCTCTATTTATTCCAGTTGACCTTGGATGTCACCCTGACACCCCAGCCGCTCGACAACTGGGTACAAACCCTGGCAACTATGAGACCAACAGTACAACGGTGGACGTCTGTATGAACATGTGCTCAGAACTTGCTTATGAGTAAGATACCTTTACCTTGTTGAGCATTTGTTAGCTTTACTTAGTGGGCCTATCAAATGGTAATTATGAAAATTGTGATACATGTATACATGTAATTCTTCACTTAAAAATAACTTTATTTGAAAGTTTGAACATTTTCTCCATGAAAATAATCTTTAATGTAAAATTTAAGAACGTCATTCTTTGTGCTAAAACGTAAATTAAATGTGCGATTATAACTTGACTTACTTTATTAGGAAACATAAATTGAATGTGAAAGTTGGTAATAAATATAAATATATTATGGATTCTATCCCATGCATCAAAACTGTTTGCCTGTGTTTTTATAAGTGTAAAAATAATCCTTTACTTTGCCTTATTCCAGATATGCCGGCCTCACCCATGGCAAACTGTGTTTCTGTGGCAACAACCTGACCTCGGCCATGGTGTCATCGTCCACGTGTGGTCAGGCCTGTACTGGGAACAGTGGTCAGTTGTGTGGGTCAGACACGGTTCACCTGAATGTCCATCAGCTAACCTTACTGCCCATGTCCAGTCTGACCATCGACCTGCCAGGTAGGGATTGTGGAATGATATCAATGAGCCCTTACTGCCCATGTCCAGTCTGACCATCGACCTGCCAGGTAGGAATTGGGGAATGATATCAATGAGCCCTTACTGCCCATGTCCAGTCTGACCATCGACCTGCCAGGTAGGGATTGTGGAATGATATCAATGAGCCCTTACTGCCCATGTCCAGTCTGACCATCGACCTGCCAGGTAGGTATTGTGGAATGATATCAATGAGCCCTTACTGCCCATGTCCAGCCTGACCATCGACCTGCCAGGTAGGGATTGTGTAATAATATCAATGAGCCCTTACTGCCCATGTCCAGTCTGACCATCGACCTGCCAGGTAGGGATTGTGGAATGATATCAATGAGCCCTTACTGCCATGTCCAGTCTGACCATCGACCTGCCAGGTAGGGATTGTGGAATGATATCAATGAGCCCTTACTGCCCATGTCCAGTCTGACCATCGACCTGCCAGGTAGGGATTGTGGAATGATATCAATGAGCCTTTACTGCCCATGTCCAGTCTGACCATCGACCTGCCAGGTAGGGATTGTGGAATGATATCAATGAGCCCTTACTGCCCATGTCCAGTCTGACCATCGACCTGCCAGGTAGGGATTGTGGAATGATATCAATGAGCCCTTACTGCCCATGTCCAGTCTGACCATCGACCTGCCAGGTAGGGATTGTGGAATGATATCAATGAGCCCTTACTGCCCATGTCCAGTCTGACCATCGACCTGCCAGGTAGGTATTGTGGAATGATATCAATGAGCCCTTACTGCCCATGTCCAGTCTGACCATCGACCTGCCAGGTAGGGATTGTGGAATGATATCAATGAGCCCTTACTGCCCATGTCCAGTCTGACCATCGACCTGCCAGGTAGGGATTGTGGAATGATATCAATGAGCCCTTACTGCCCATGTCCAGTCTGACCATCGACCTGCCAGGTAGGGATTGTGGAATGATATCAATGAGCCCTTACTGCCCATGTCCAGTCTGACCATCGACCTGCCAGGTAGGGATTGTGAAATGATATCAATGAGCCCTTACTGCCCATGTCCAGTCTGACCATCGACCTGCCAGGTAGGGATTGTAGAATGATATCAATGAGCCCTCTCTGCCCATGTCCAGTCTGACCATCGACCTGCCAGGTAGGGATTGTGGAATGATATCAATGAGCCCTTACTGCCCATGTCCAGTCTGACCAACGACCTGCCAGGTAGGGATTGTGGAATGATATCAATTAGCAGAGCTCTTGGAAAACTGGGCTTAAAGCATGTGCGTTAAGTGTCATCCCAGATTAGCCTGTGCAGTCAACAGAGCTCTTGGAAAACTGGGCTTAAAGCATGTGCGTTAAGTGTCATCCCAGATTAGCCTGTGCAGTCAACAAAGGATTATCAAGGACGACTCTTTCCACTTAAGCTGGATTTTTGCTAAGAAAAAAATTTCTTAAAAATTTTTTTTAAAAAAAAGCAGAAAGTATTGTTCCTGATTAGCCTGTGCAGAAAGTTTTCTCAATGATTCTTGTGGGTTTGTTCCACTGCTTAAAGGTAATTTTGTGTCATCTGTTAGTTTGACAGTCATAACATTTTCCTTGTTGAGCTAACTTCCCCACATTTGTCATGATGTAGTCTAGATTTGCAAGACACTTTTTCATGCCCAATCATTTACACATTTCAGAGTTATTTGTCCTTGTATATAAATGAAAAATTTGTTAGAGGGTATATGTCTCGTTGTGAAAATCTTCAATTTCTTTAAACGTTTGCCTCTACAGCCATCATAGAGACCTACAGCAGCACGTCAGTAGTGTTCAACGTGACTGGAGGCAGTGATGTCACCATTGCTGGCTCTATCTCAGACGGGAGCCCGGGCTTCTCCCTCCCCCCATCTGTCTCCTGGCTCACCCACAATCTGCAGAGCCCGGGCATAGCTGTCATCAAGGCCACTGCCTTGGACAGCAACAACAAGACAGTGAGAGCCCACCTTGTTGTTCAGGTCTGGTTTATTTGAGTCACGTTCTGGGAATACTGGGCTTGATGCATGTGAATGTCATCCCAGGTTAACCTGTACGTTCCACACATGCTAATCAGGGATGACACACTGGGCTTGATGCATGTGAATGTCATCCCAGGTTAACCTGTACATTCCACACACGCTAATCAGGGATGACACACTGGGCTTGATGCATGTGAATGTCATCCCAGGTTAACAGTGGTGGGAATACTGGGCTTGATGCATGTGAATGTCATCCCAGGTTAACAGTGGTGGGAATACTGGGCTTAATGCATGTGAATGTCATCCCAGGTTAACAGTGGTGGGAATACTGGGCTTGATGCATGTGAATGTCATCCCAGGTTAACAGTGGTGGGAATACTGGGCTTGATGCATGTGAATGTCATCCCAGGTTAACAGTGGTGGGAATACTGGGCTTAATGCATGTGAATGTCATCCCAGGTTAACAGTGGTGGGAATACTGGGCTTTATGCATGTGAATGTCATCCCAGGTTAACAGTGGTGGGAATACTGGGCTTGATGCATGTGAATGTCATCCCAGGTTAACAGTGGTGGGAATACTGGGCTTGATGCATGTGAATGTCATCCCAGGTTAACCTCTACATTCCACACAGCCTAATCAGGGATGATACTTTACACTTAAACTCAGCTGGACTGCACAGCCTAATCAGGGATGACACTTTACACTTAAACTCCACTGGACTGCACAGCCTAATCAGGGATGACACTTTACACTTAAACTCCACTGGACTGCACAGCCTAATCAGGGATGACACTTTCCACACAGACAATAAGCCCATTTTTCCCAGAACTAGGCATATTTATTTAGTGAAGTCATTGGAAATAATAAAACATAAGATTGACTGAGGATCTAGTGGTGTTTTGTGATATAGTTTCAGCCTTGTGCCGGGGAGGCCGGGGGTTATATCCTCAGTTGGGAAATGTTTGCAGGATCTTTCATAAATACCACAAGAGTGTCATTTCAAGGTGTGACAAGTGAACATTTCAAACAATCTGCCTTGTTGGTTTTGCAGCTCTGACATCATGGCGTTTATTTTATGTCTGTTGTGCAGTAGAAGAATCTGATTACAGTAACTGTCTTTGATATCTTAAATGTATCCAACTGAGAAAACAATAAATAGGGTGTTGAGATCGAAATTTTGTCTGTGATATTTCTTCAAAATTAACAAAGTTAGAATAGGTTACATGTTTCAACATGTTATCACTAATTAACTGATTTATAATTAAGATTCCAACCTATAGATGTATTATAAAATGTAATATTTTTTGGCATATTAGATTTATTGAAGGGTAATTGAAGTCTTTGTTACAGAGAAACTGTTTAATACCAACACTGGTTCAGACTAACAATAACATAAACACAAATGGATTTCCAATATAAGACATGAAATGTATAAATACATAGTTAATGTACCGATCATTTTTCTGCCACCAGTGCATAATGCATTCATCATATAAATATATAAATACATGAAAACCATATTAATATAGATTATAATTTTATATATTTAACAAAAAGCATTTCCAAAAAGGTATAATAAAAAATGGAATATTACACTATAAAACTCTCAGTGATTTTGTCAAAAAGTCTGTTTAATTTTGTTTGTGGCATTTTAATGTATAATATTGTTTTTTATTAACATCTGGATCAAAATTTGTATTTTTCTCTGTTAAAAAATATCCATTATTAACTGAGGATTACCAGTTATCAACATAATAACAAAGTGTATTGACAATTTTGGGACATAGAATTATTTAATATTGAATGGAAATATTTACAGGCACTTGTGTTCAATTTAACTTATGTGGCTCCAGTGCAGAATATTCCACATCATAATTGTAATAAAATTCTTAATGCTCAAAATGAAAATTGTTGTCAATAATCTATGTACATTCTGTAATAATGAAGTTAATAATATTATGCACTTTTTCTGGTACTGTCCGATTACCCAAGAAATAGTTTAATGTGTTGTTGAGACTATTCGTAAAAGTAGACCAAGCATACCTATTCATATTACAGGTCAGGATCAAGTAATTATTAATCCAAAAATGAACGATTTAAACATTAAGTATGCCTAACAGCTTAAAAGGTGCATATTTCATTGTCAGAGGAAAAACAGAATGCTTTGGACGTGTAAATAGTATGAAACACACTTTTGAAATTTACAAACATACAATTAAATCAGATGAAGAATTAAGAGTCTGGTCCCTTGTTCAAATATTTACTGACATCTCATAAAGTGACATTACAAATCATAACAAAAAGTATAAATATTGTTTATCACATACGTTTTTTGTAAACCTTTTCATAAACATTTAATGTTTTATACAATGCAATTCAGCACTTACTTACTAAATAACTCTCTTATGTTCAATATTTTTATGATAAATGGTATACATACTTATAATCAAAATGGATTCAGCTTGTATTACATACCCATCAAATAGCTGTACATGAAATACTCTGTTTATGAAATGTTTATGACTCTTCTTGAAATGCTTCATATATAAAATTCATATTACTTTATGAACAGCTTTACATGTATGTATGTAATATTCTATGTATATATGTATGTAATATTCTATGGAAAAAAATATTATATTGCACTGAAAAAAAGTATTTTTACTGCCAAATATATTGTAACTTGTATTATTACCTCAGGGACAAACAATGATCAAGGGTGTGACAGTGAGCTGCCCAGATGTGGTGACCAGCACTGAGCGCTTTGAATGTTTTGTGACCATCACCATGGGAACCAACATGTACATTGAGGCTGACCTTGGGGATGGCACCATCGTTCCTCTGAACAGCACAGGTTGGTTTGTTTTGATTTTTCGCTGTTTTAAACAGTATTTCATATCACGGCAGTATTGTGCCACCAAAAAATATTCAAAGCCAAACTTAAAATGCAGGTCTTCTATGTATGCTTAAGAAATATTTACACAATTCTGTTTGTGACCTGACCTGATTGAGAAATAACCATATGATTTCTGGGGATTTCTTTGCCTGATTTGCTTTACATTTCCTTTAAGTGACTATATGACAGTTCAGAGGTAAATATTTGACCTAATGTTCCTATAAACATTCACATTGTTTGCTTGTTGGTCATTCAAGAACCCTTTTTTTGTAATGACAAAACCAACAACAGTTTTAAAAGAATAATTTTGGGTTTGTTTTAATTAACTGCCATTCCTATGTCTTGACAAAAACTTGATAATGTGTTGCGTTGCCGCTGTAAGTTATTTGCTTTGTGAGCACCATGTCATCACTATACATTTAACAATATCTGGAATCTCCTTTGTAATATAAAAACCATTAATTCATTCTTTTTTAAGAAAACTAATTAAGTCATTGATGTTTATTAAAACTATGATTGGATAGCTTTAATCTCCTAGCCTGGTTCTAACATTGTCCTGATACTGAACATGGTCAGAATGGGCATCTTGACAGTATGAAGGCCATTAATACAATATGGGTCACATGTAGTAAAGTCATGAGCATTTAAGGGTCATCATGGCCCTCTTGTCCCAATAATTTTACAAATCATATTTTAAGTCCTTTAGTCCTTTCCTCTTTCCACCTTTATATAAAATATGTCTATAATGGGCACATAGAGGCATATTGTTAGATCACTTTGCTGCAATTTTTTAAAGGAAATTTTTGACTTTTTATGTCAAGCATGCCATTTTAATGCCATGTTGACACAATCAGCATTTTCAGGAGGCATTCATCAGTTTCACTGATATTTCTGTTGCAGATTGTGGCAGTTACACTGCTGGCCATTCATCTGGTCCTGTTTCCATAGCAACCCATCCTGGTACCGGGAAACTGTACCTGATATCCGGAGCAGAATTCCACCAGAATGGCTCCATCGTTGGTTTCTCTTACAACGCTGAGAGTGCTGGAACCATGACTGTACAGGTTCATTGACCAGGGCTCATAATATTGTTCACATAGCCCTTAAAAGAAAAGTTCATAACCTTTATCCACTCTCTTGGGTCCTTTTTAAGGATTAAGGACCATATGAAAAAGTGAGATATTATGATCAAATTTTCAAAGATGAATTTATGCTACCAGCCAAGATCTACTATTGCTTAAGTTTAATAATTTGATTTGTTGTTTATTACATCTTATTAATGTCCTTCATCTATGCACATAGTTACAAAGTTCACTCAGAGCCTTGCTTTGGGAAAAACGTGGCTACATGCATGTGTGTAGAGTGTCGTCCCACATTAGCGTGTGCAGACCACACAGTCTAAATAAGGATGGCACATTCTACTTTCATGGTATTTATAGTTAAAAGGAAGTCTCTTATTAGCAAAAATCCAGTCTTGGCATTAAGTGTTGTCCCTGATTATCATGTGTGAACTGCACAAACTAATCTGGGACGACACTTTAGGCACATGCATTTATTCCTGTTGTCCCATATTGAGGCTCGATTCATTATATACGAAATTCACTGCTCACGCTGCAGGTGTACCGTCCGCACTGTCCGTCCATGCAGTTCTGCCACAAATCCTACTCCTGTATCGCGCATGATGCCTCTTGTCACACCCAGCCCCTGGGCGAGCGATGGAAGCACCGCTGTGGCGCCGGCACCATCTACAGTATCTCTCAGCAAAGCTGCGTCTACCAGAATAGTGGCCAAGTTGTGGAGACAACAGGCAATCATGTCAGTGGGACATTTCAGTTCGTAGCAGAGATCTCTGTTAGTGTTGCCAGTACCGGGGCTGGGTTTTATCAGGTGAACAATAATTTATTGAAAGAAACAATATATGGTTATAATTGTATGCAGCTTCAGACTCATGAAAGATTGCTGCAACTTATATTTAGCCAAATTATAACTACCTGTGGCAATTATATGGCCACACAAATGATTCCACGTTTTGTATGAAAATAAAACACTAATGATGATATTTGTATGCATTTTTACCAAAATCCAATAACAAATGAAAAGGTTATGATTAAATACCTTAAGTGCATGTGCTAGACTAAGAATTACTTCGAATTGGTTATTTATTTTTAAATGAAAGCAGACTGTCTTTCTTTCAACTCTGCCCATCAGACTGTCTTTCTTTCAACTCTGCCCATTCTTAGCAGCACCCTGTATCTTTTCCAAGCTCTTATTAGCACATAAGTTCACACTAGAAAGGTCTCTATGGGGCCAGCTATTTCAGTTGGTAGAGTGCTGGACTTCAACTCCCACAATCTCAGGTTTGCTTCCCTGCCCAGCCACATGATAGCTTACCTAAGAAAAGTGTGTCTGCCGTAGTATTGCAGAGATACTTTTGAAAACAGAGAGAAATGCAAATAAGCACTCAAACTATCGAACCCTGACTTTCTGTGATGAATTTATCCTAATCTTACAAATCTATAGGTGCCAGATGGAAGCATTCTGACTGTTCAACCAGGAGACTTCTTGGCTCTCGTAGAGAACACTGCGCAGTTACAGATCATCTCGGCCGCGGTGGCTGACTACGAGTATTACTACCATGTAACCTCTGATACGGCCTGGCAGGGAAGAGCAACAACTGGTTTTACCATAGAAGCGGCTGGAAATCTTCTTCAAGCAGCCCATGCTATTAAAGCGCATGTCATCAGGCCTGTGAGAATAAGGTTCAGACACACATACTCTGCAATGAATTCTGCGGGCTTCAATGTCACAGTGAAGACGGCAAACAACATCTCGGCCTTTGCTATTTCGAGACCTATTGAGGTTCAAGTGCGAATCTTGAATGTCAGCATTTCTACACATCAAACCACTGGTATACTATTTTCATTGTTAGCTTGACTTTTCGAAGAAAAATTAGAGCTATACTACTTGCCCCTGCGTCGACGTCACCCTTGCCGTTGGTTAAAGTTTTTATAAAGTCAAATAACTTTAACACTATCAAAGATATTTAACTCAAACTTGGAAAACTTCTTTATGACAATAAGATGATTGTGTAGGTCAAGGTGCATAACCCTTTCAGCATTATTTTTAGAGTTATGCCCCTTTTTATACTTAGAAAAAAAAAATTGTTAAGTTTTGAGTTAATGTCCACTTAATTCCTAAAGTATCAAAGCTATTGCTTTAATACTTGCAACACTTACTTACTATCAAAAGGGGACTGTGCAGGCAAAGTTATGTAACTCTGACTGGCATTTTGACTGAATTATGGCCCCTGTTATACATAGAAAATTGAAAATTTGGTTAAGTTTTATGTTTTGGTCCATTTCACTCCTAAAGTATCATAGCTATTGCTTTCAGACTTGGATCACTAGCATAAGGGGACTGTACAGGACAAGTTGCATAACTCTGGTTGGCATTTTGACGGAAATATGGCCTTTTTTGACTTAGTTTGTTTTATGTCTGGACAAATGTTCAATAGATTGTGGAAAATATACCTGAACTCAGAATCATCTATAATGTACCACTTCTTTAAAGCATAAGCGATCAATATGTTTCAATTATGGTCCTCTTCCAGTTAAAATATGACTCTATTACCTTGACATTATTGAATATGAACGATTTCCCCATGATGGCTTACGTTATACTGTCAAGCACTCGAAAAGTCGAGTGCGCTGTCTTCTGACAGCTCTTGTTCAATTAAGCCAGTTACTTAATATAATTTTATTAATTTTTGTGATTTTAGGATACTTTAAATTAATTAGTAATTCAAATATTTAAACTTGCCATGAATTCTTCATTTCATCTTCAGACCACATAATTTTAAAACAGCTACAGTGCAGCCAAAAATAATATTGGTTTTGAAGTGCACATGTCAGTTGGTCAAGGTCATTTTAAAGATTTCAAATACAAATAAACAATATTTCATTTTTGTCAAAGTTTTACCAGACAGATACATGTACAATCGCTATTTGAATGTTAAATTATTGCAATAAGAAAAAATGTGCTTATTTCTGTTCACAGTTCCCACAAATGAGACTATAACACTCAATGTGCCTGCCCACCCTGGCAGTGATGTTATGTATACCTGGGATTTCGGCGATGGTGTTTCCATAGCTGTGGAAAATGCAAGCATAGGTTACACATGGTCAGAGGCTGGAGTGTATAATGTAACCCTGTATGCTGCAAATAACATCAGCTCAGTATTAACATCGGTGAGTGATTTTGTTTGGTCTATACTTGATTGCATGAATCAAAAGACTTTTTCATATTGCATGTATATCAATAGTACCTTTTACCATGCAGAACAGATACCATTTTGACCAATTAAATTGCCATTACTCTTGCCTGAGAGATTTCAAACATACTTAATGATTTACAGTAATGTATATCAGAATATATTGGTAATGCTATACAACATGTATTTTGAAATCTCAGCTGTTGGTCACCATTCAAGACTCCATACAGAACCTTACTCTGGGGTCCCAAGGACCTGGCATTGTCATATTCACTCCTTCCCTGTACACGTGGAACATCACACACGGTAAGATAGAGCATTGTCCTCATATAACTACAACTTATGAGCCTTGCAATCGTTGTGAAAAACATGTGTTGCTCATGCAAAAAGGATCACACACCACACTTGTTCTTTATGTTTTCCTTCTATTGAAGACCTACTCGGTATGAGTTTTCTCAGATAATCTAGGAGTCCAGTGCACATTTTAGGGGAGAAGGGCTCATGAGCTCCTGCAGGTTTATATCTCCAGTCATTATCAACTTAAAGTGTAACAAACACTATTCTCACATTGTACTTACATTGTAGTTGCATTGTATTTGCATTGCACTTATATTGCACTTATATTGCACTTACATTGCACTTACATAGTACTTACATTGTACTTACATTGTAATTACATAGTACTTACATTGTACTTACATTGTAATTACATAGTACTTACATTGTACTTACATTGTGATTACATAGTATTTACATTGTAACATAGTACTTACATTGTAATTATATAGTAGTTACACAGACCAAATAGGAATTACTCACCCAAATCTTGCATTTGAAAAAACATTTTCCATAATGTACAAGACACACAATATTTTGACTGGGGAAATAATGGAACTTTTAATAAATGTAATTTTATTTATATATTTACAGCAATATAATACTTGGAATATTCTGAAATAATAAGAATAGTAAGAATTATTTGACTGCTGCAGGAACTGCGGACCTGGTTTAAAAAAAAAGAATGCTCAATTCTACACAAAGGAGGCTAATGACATATTCAGTCTTGTATTAGACCAATTTATTGGTTTTAGTTTGACAGGGTTGTCATCAGCAAATACTTAAGAAACATACCGAGTGTCTTATATTGCCAAATGAGGTTTAATTTTAACAAAGTTTATCACAGTTCTAAGACATTTAAATGACTTTAGGGGTACCAGACTTAATTTTGTAAATGGTAAATAAATATGAAACTGAGCTCAGCTGAATAACAAATCTTTTCAGAAACTATTTGCCAACTATCATATTGTACACGTTATTTTCTATTTAAGTTCTAGGAATGAATAAACAGTAATAAACTTGACTTGACTAGAAAACAATGTGAGCTATGTTCTGACAAGAAAACAATGTGAGCTATATTCTGACTAGAAACCAATTTAAGCTTTGTTCTGACTAGAAACCAATGTGAGCTATGTTCTGACTAGGAACCAATGTGAGCTATATTCTGACTAGAAACCAATTTAAGCTTTGTTCTGACTAGAAACCAATGTGAGCTATGTTCTGACTAGGAACCAATGTGAGCTATATTCTGACTAGAAACCAATTTAAGCTTTGTTCTGACTAGAAACCAATGTGAGCTATGTTCTGACTAGGAACCAATGTGAGCTATATTCTGACTAGAAACCAATGTGAGCTTTATTCTGACAAGAAACCAATGTGAGCTATATTCTGACAAGAAACCAATGTGAACTATATTCTGACTAGAAACCAATGTAAGCTTTGTTCTGACTAGGAACCAATGTAAGCTTTGTTCTGACTAGGAACCAATATGAGCTATGTTCTGACTAGGAATCCATGTGAACAATGTTCTGACTATGTACCAATGTGAGCCATGTTCTGACTATGTACCAATGTGAGCCATGTTCTAACTAGGTACAAATGTGATTCATGTTCTGACTATATATCAATGTGAGTCATGTTCTGACTAGGAACCAGTTTGAGCTATGTTCTGACTAGGTACTACTGTGAGCTACGTTCTGACTAGAAATCAATGTGAGCCATGTTCTGACTAGGAACCAATGTAAGCCATGTTCTGACTAGGTACCAGTGTGAGCTATGATCTGCCTAGGAACCAGTGTGAGCTATGTTCTGACTAGGTACCAATGTGAGCCATGTTCTGACCAGGTACCAATGTGAGCTTTGTTCTGACTAGGAACCAATGTGAGCTTTGTTCTGACTAGGTACCAATGCGAGCTATGTTCTGACTAGGTACCAATGTGAACAATGTTCTGACTATGTACCAATGGGAGCCATGTTCTGACTATGTACCAATGTGAGCCATGTAAGGTACAAATGAGATTCATGTTCTGACTAGATGCCAATGTGAGTCATGTTCTGACTAGGTACCATTGTGAGCTATGTTTTGACTAGGAACCAACTTTAGTCATGTTCTGACTAGATACCAATGTTAGCAATATTCTGACCAGGTATAAATATGAGCAATGTTCTGACTGGGTACCAGTGTGAGCTATGTTCTGACTAGGCACCAATGTAAGCCATGTTATGAGTAGGAACCAAAGTGAGCTATGTTTTTACTAGGTACAAATGTGAGATGTTCTGACTAGGTATCAATGTGAGCTATGCTCTGACTAGGAACCCATGTGAACAATGTTCTGACTATGTACCAATGTGAGCTATGTTCTGACTATGTACCAATGTGAGCCATGTTCTGACTAGGTACAAATGTGATTCATGTTCTGACTAGATACCAATGTGAGTCATGTTCTGACTAGGTGCAATTGTGAGCTATGTTTTGACTAGGAACCAATGTGCATCATGTTCTGACTAGGTACCAATGTTAGCACTATTCTGAGCAGGTGTAAATTAAGCAATGTTCTGACTGGGTACCAGTGTGAGCTATGTTCTGACTAGGTACCAATGTTAGCCATGTTATGAGTAGGAACCAAAGTGAGCTATGTTCTGACTAGGTACCAATGTGAGCCATGTTCTGAATAGGAACCAATGTGGGTAATGTTCTGACTAGGTACCAATGTGAGCTATGTACTGGATATGGGTGATGGGACTGTATACAAGCTACATGCTGGCTGCAATGGAAGCTCCTCTAATGCTACAGATGTTTGCCTTGTCAACGGCACTGCAGTTTGGGGGCAGACCTACTGGATTGATGGTAATTTAGTTTTCCTCAGCTAATACAGGGAATTTGAAACAAAAACACTTGAGAATTATCCATTTTATGCTGTTTTGTTTTGTTTGCAAACCATATCTTTGATCATTTTGCATGTTCACACTGTTCCAGCTTGTTGTCCCACATGAAATCTTATGCTATGATTGTATTTTAATTGAGTCAACTGTCACTGTCAAATAAAAAAAAACACAACCTGTTTCAAGAACCTTTAAGTTGTGTTTAGTCTCTTGTATCTTATGATACTTCTTGCCTCTGAGCCAGGGGATCTTCGTATTACTATTTTTGCATTTTCAAATAATGATCACTGGGTAATTAGCTGACTGAAAGCCTGAATTAAGGATTAATATCATTAGAAATAACACTTTGAATTAGAAGATTAATCAATGAGCCCGTCATCCATCTGTTGATGTTAAAATAATATTATTCAATTCTATTTAATAAAATAAATCATTTGTAAATTCCAGATTTGACAGGATATCTGCTGCACACATATAACCAGACTGGTGTGTTCAATGTGATGTTGACAGGATATCTGCTGCACACATATAACCAGACTGGTGTGTTCAATGTGATGTTGACTGCTTCTAATCTAGTCTCAAATCAGTCTGACTGGACTGTAACAAATGTACAGGTTATCATCGCCAACTTCACTATCCACAATATACCTCCCATACCATACGGGCAAGATAACAGTGAAATTCCTCTGACAGTGGGTGCAGGCAGTAACATGAATGTCACAGTACTATTTGGTAATATGACATTAGATACAGCATACGTGAATGATGAAAGGGAAGGCTTGGCAATTGTACGGGTTTCCGATTATTTTGGTTACGGATATTATCCAGTTGAGGTCAATATCTCCAACCTTGTCACACCAGCTCAGTCATACTATTCCGGAGTTTAGGGTTGATTATGCCATTACAGACTTGGTTGTATCTGTCGACAAACTGTTCCTACCAGTCGACGACTTCATGACCATAAGTATTAAGATGTTCTGGTGTTCCCGTTTTAACACCACCATTCTTTTTGATGATGGTTCAATGCTGGCATTCTACACAGAGTTGCTTCTGGCGCCAGAAAATATAACAAAATATCATGCTTATACCTCACCTGGGATATATCAACTATCAGCAGTCATTGAAAATCCTGTGGGCCATTTTGAAGGCAATTACTCCATTGTTGTCCAATATCCTGTTCGTAATCTTGAGCTCAGGGTGAAATCTCCCCAGATTTTACCAATTGGTTCTTCAATAAACACTCTGTTCAACCTGACCTTTTTGGGTTTAGTAGAACCAGCTACAAATGCAAGTATAATGACAGATTTTAAAGATGGCACCATCATTATTGATCCATTCCTTGCAAATGATTCAACCCCCATTGTGTTTGGGATGTGGCATCCATACATAGACGCAGGCACATACAACGTCTCCATGAATGTCTCGAACCTGGTCAGCTGGATTTTCCTACACCAGGTTGTTGATGTTGATGAAAAGTTGTACGAGGTTGTGCTCACTCCAGCTCTCCATTATGTCATCACTAACACCTTTGTAGACCTACTGGTCACTATGCTGGCTGGAACTCGGGCGACATGCTTGTATGAATCCGGAGATGGGTCTCCCACAGTTTTGATTCCTTGTTCCCGGATTGCAGTAGCATCCGTCAGCCATCAATACGCCACAGTTGGTGTATACCACCCAAGTGTGTTTGCAAACAACTCTGTTGGCTATGTTTTTGTATATTCATCTATAGGTCCGATATTCGTTCAGAATCCAGTTGTAGGGTTTAAGACGGTTTCGTTAACAAAGATTGCCTTCATAGGTCCACCATATACCCCAACATATGAACTTACACTGAAGTTTGAATTGCTGTTTGATAACAGAGAGTTATTGCCAACAAATGCCTCATATAAAGTTGACTTTGGTGATGGGTATGTCACTTCAGTTCTGGATCTGCCACCCATTGTGAAAGTAACCAACTATAATGGGTCTTATGACCTGATGCTCGAATTAACACACACATACATTCATGGTGGTAACTTCTCTATCGACATTACCATATGGAATTTGGTGAGCAATGTCACTTACTCAGACACTTTTGACATCTACGAAGCCATTGCAAATTTAAGAGTGAATACTTTTGGCTATGATGCGGGTGTAAAAATGACTGGGTTAGGGCCTGAAATGAATTACTTTGCCCAAGAAAACCCTGTGTGGTTCCAAGCCAGCCATGACAAAGGCAGCCATGTTTCTTACTTCTGGATATTTAATGATAGTCTGAGTGAATCAACAGATTTGATTGACTACGTTTTGCATAACTACCTTGAACCAGGCATGTATAATGTTCAACTAATCGCTTCAAATTATATTGGATCAGCAACAGTCTATCCAATGATTCATGTTCAAAGAAGCTGCAAAAATATTGCGATTTCGTCTGACACTCCTCGATCGAAGAACACCACCTTTGATTTTCCTGTCTTCCCTGGGAATATAGCCACTGATGCCTGCTACATGATTGACTTCAAAGATAACTCGGCTGAACCAAGTCAATACCAATTTTTTGGTAACCTTGATTACTGTAAAACGGTTCCGGAATGGTCCGCATTGTTAGATAAGACCATTGGCCACTTTGTGGCTGTTTCTTCATGGGAGTTAGAAGTTAAAAGGTTTGAATTTTTAAATCAACCAACCACAACTGGCCTTCCAACAACATCTACTGTTTCCATCACTACGACAATAAAAACAACTACAACCATGACTACCACAACCAGTTTAGCAACCACAACATCAACACCTAGCTCGACTATGACTTTAGCAACCACAACTGACCTATATGGTAATTTCACCACAACTACAGGTGAGCCAACTACATCCACAGACCCCTACTATAATTTCACTTCTTCTAGTATTGCTGCGACAACAACAGGCACAACAACATCAACAACAGATGGTACAACAACTATTACAACAACAACGTTGATTCCAACAACAACTGTACCACTGTCGTACAATTCCACTTGGAATATAACCATTCAAACGAAGTACATGATCCCGGGGATGTATGCCACAGAGCTGAAGTGCAGAAACTGGGTGTCCCAAGATCAAGCCGGATGGGAAACAGGGGTTACAAAGGGTCAGTGTTGGTGGCCTTATGTAAATGTCTCTTCAGCCAACCCATGTAAAGCTCCAATGTGCGATGAAGCTGTTCCAACGATGAGAAAGGCTTACCGGTCTGAGAAACTTATAATTTATTCCAATGTGACAATCAACTGTACAGCAACCAAAATTGCTTTCTTTTGGTGGAGAGTATTCAAGCAGAATCTTGAAGGAGAAAATGAGACAGAGGTCACCGATTTGAAAGGTGCAGATTACTACTCCATTGGGGCGAGAAATCTGATATTGACGGGAAATACACTTGAGTATGGTCTGTACAGGTTTGAGTTGAATGTGAGCATGAATGAAACAATGGGAATGGACAGGCAAGATAGCTTGTTCTTAAGAATTGTAGAAACACCATTAGTCGCAAAAATTGCTGGTGGAGAATACGTGATGAGACCATGGGGAGACTTTCTGCCTTTAGAGATTGATGGCGGAACATTCTCATATGATCCTGATATGGAAGATCCTGCAGATAAGACGGGTATGGAGTTCATCTGGCTCTGCAGACGGACATGTGAAAGTTGGCCACAGGAATTTACTGAGGATTATAATGTAGCAGTGAGTATGCCTCCAAATAACTGCTCCTACTCTGATGTTACTGACCGAGGGTGCAACAAAGTGGACATGTTTGATTCATCAGGTACCAGTTTGAAATATATAGCAGACACAATTTTATAAAGTCTATGACATGAAACTTTTCTTTTACTAAGCTCTGAATTTATATGAACACATTTTCAATGTAATTCTTGAAAATGCCAAAATCCTCAGTATGTCTATAAATCTGAATAACCGGTATTAAAGTGTTTTTTTTTTATAGAATCTCTATATAACCCTTTTTATGTAATTATTGACCTTTATTCATAGTCTCTAAACGTATTTTAAGGCCTGTATAATTTATCACTGGGTTACCCATTCCATGTTATAAATGACCAAAAGCTTCTTATCTAACACTTAATTCAATTAAACTTATTCCCTTTTAGTATGTAAATAACCATTTACATGTTATGCATATGTGAATGCCAATATCTTCCACATTGCCTCTAAGTCTTAACCCTTTGCATGCTGGGAAATTTGTCGTCTGCTAGAATGTTGTCTTCTGAATTTCTAAAATTGGCATTTTTTTCGATTTTTTTTCCAAAGAATACTATCAGAATAGCAAACAGTTTGGATCCTGATGAGACGCCACGTTCTGTGGCATCTCATCTGGATCAAAACTGTTTGCAAAGGCCTTCAAAATTCGGTTCCAACACTGAAAGAGGCCATTCTGTTTACTATTGACTTTTCATCTCTGATTTACTTTAACACGCTATTTTCTTTTTTATGCCAAAAGTGTGAATCTTAGTTTTTAAATGACCTTTTTAGGGAACACTTGCAAGTTCAATTATTATAACTTTTTTGTAGCCTCTAAGCCTGATAACACATCAAATCAAATAAGTTTCTGAAGTAACTATTGTTATTGTTTCCATGTATTGCCTAGAACAATTTACAAAATCTTAAAGTGTTACGAGTCAGTAAAACATGGGGCAATTAAATTTTGTAGTAATTATATTCATAATTTTCTTGAATTACATTGTACCTATGTTTACGCCTATGTTTGTTAAGCTTCTAGTTAAGTTACATTTGTTAGTAAATGTGTTCATAGTATTCATGAATTGCACATAACCATGCTAAACAAAAGTTTTGTTAGCATTTGAAACGTAGGAAAATTAAATATCTACAATTTATTGTTCATGTATTTTCCCTTTTTCCATGTAATACCCAGGTCGAGTCGTGAATGCTTCTGAGCCAATATTGACCGTGATGACTGGAGACATGTACGAGAGTGACTCAGTGATTTTTCGCCTCATCATCAAGAAGGGTTCACGGGAAAGCGAAGCACTCATTGAAGTGTACGTGTCTGCTGGCGACCCCCCTATCTTCGGACTAGAGTATGTATGATAGGATGGACAGATGCATACTACACTTTCAACTCCTTCCAGCCATTACCTGCCTTATCCATCAATGATTATGACTCAATTTACAAGTAACATGTACAATCATTTATATTAAGCACTTTGAGTTTTATAAATTCATCACAATGGAATTGCCTTTATTACTTGACTTTACATTATTTGAATGATTATTGTTAATAATGAAAATTAAAGTTTAAGATTTAAATTAATGTTAATTGTAACATTAACTTATTAAAGCTCCAAATTATAAAAAGAACATTTTAAAAGATCACATTTTTTTATTATAAAGTTATAAACTTTATTTGCCAAATTATTGGGATTTTGTATTTATCAATGAATTGCAGTCATGGGATCTGCTAGAATAATAAGCTATTTTAGTTTTTGGTTGCTCAACACATTGCAGAAGTCTGATCCAGGGCTTCATAATTTTCTGGATATCAATACAGACATCTGATCTTGCTGTATCATTTTATCCATTTTTGTAACACAGTTCTCATTTACTTAGTGTAGTAATATATTAAAACAAAGTAAATTTGTCATCCTAGGAGAAATATTTACTGTTTGATTGATTTCGACATCAGGTGCGTGACCAACTGTGGTAAGAGCCTGTCAGGAAGGCTGCTGGTCAACCCGGACAGCCGCTTCGGGCTCAAGTCAGTCATCGGAAGCTGGTCAAGAGGCGTTTACTTCTATTATAAGTATGACAGCAGAACAGAAAAGTGTATAGGAGAATATCATTAAACAGGGGAAGAAAAACAACAATCCTGTAAGACGTGTAATCGTTAATTTTAAAGACTGCTTAAAAGTTAAAAGCTCAGTTGAATAATGGTAACATGTTTAGTTTAGTTTAAACCTATTTAGTTTAGCTTGATGGCATCAAAAGCCACAGGCTTATTGAAACGCTCTTGAGTCCTTTTCCTGGGCCTATAATCAGTACTTTGTGTCTTTGGGGGAAATCTAAAGAACGCTGCCACAGTGGGGATCGAACCCGTGACCTACCGGTCTCTAGGCGGACACCTTATCCATTTTACCACAGCAACCTTGAGTAGTGATATATCAAACTTGAAGTCTGCTTGACATGTATTGCTGGTCCTATCTACTTATTGGTGATGACTGATGTATAGAGAATACTGGGTAAGCAATGAACACAGGTAAGTGTATTTAGTGAGGCTTAGAAAGCCTAAACCACAAGCTATTACATGTTTCTGTCTTAAGAAAATAAAGGCAGAAAAATAGCCGAACACAACACTAAAACATCAAATCTTGCATTTAAATAAACTAAATGGCATCACTTAATTGCGTGTGCTTGGTGAATTTCAAAATTGTTGAATACATTAACATTTGATCAGATGGGGCATTATTATGTTATTGTGATATGATA
Source organism: Dreissena polymorpha (assembly GCF_020536995.1). Taxonomy (NCBI): domain Eukaryota; kingdom Metazoa; phylum Mollusca; class Bivalvia; order Myida; family Dreissenidae; genus Dreissena; species Dreissena polymorpha. The sequence continues at coordinate 108,677,896 of NC_068356.1, read as the reverse complement.
AAATTGTTTACAGGCTGTTATATAGTATAACTGTAAAAAAAAGAAGATAGTTCTTGTCTTTCAGATGGGTTGTATTCATAGATAGATTGTGATAAACATATCTGGTAAATGTTATTTATGCCCAAAAACCTTCCCCCTCCCCCAAATTGGATGCATTATTCACTTGCTTCTTCCATACATATTGCGCCCCTACTATTACAACAATGTTGAGGTGATTAACCAATGGGGAAGGCTTGTTGCATGCAACACCTGTGTCCCTAGGTCAAAGGTGAATGCCGAACCATCACGGTGGAAAAATAGGCATAATTCAGCTTAAGTGGACTGTAGCTTCAGCACTTATGAGACACTTTTATATTTAAAAGACTGATCTCTGTTTAGAAGTATTGTTTTGTGCATAACAGTAGAGTCAGTAGGTTAAGGTGAAGGTCATATTTGCAGGTTAAAGGTCAAATATAGGCATCATACAGCTGCCTGTGTCCAAACATGGGCTGTAGGGGGCATCTGTTTCTGTGATACATCTAGTTCAACACCAAACTGTACAAGTGGTACAAACACTTACAAACATGGGCTGTAGGGGGCATCTGTTTCTGTGATACATCTAGTTCAACACCAAACTGTACAAGTGGTAAAAACAAGTGGGTACAAACACTTACAAATATGAGCCTCACTCTGTGAAAACTGGGCTTTATGCATGTGTGTGAATAGTCATCCCAGATTAGCAGTGGTGGAAAAACTGGGCTTAATGCATGTGTGTAAATAGTCATCCCAGATTAGCAGTGGTGGAAAAACTGGGCTTTATGCATGTGTGTGAATAGTCATCCCAGATTAGCAGTGGTGGAAAAACTGGGCTCTATGTATGTGTGTAAATAGTCATCCCAGATTAGCAGTGGTGGAAAAACTGGGCTTTATGCATGTGTGTGAAAAGTCATCCCAAATTAGCAGTGGTGGAAAAACTGGGCTTTATGCATGTGTGTGATTAGTCATCCCAGATTAGCAGTGGTGGAAAAACTGGGCTTTATGCATGTGTGTGATAAGTCATCCCAGATAAGCAGTGGTGGAAAACCTGGGCTTTATGCATGTGTGTGAATAGTCATCCCAGATTAGCAGTGGTGGAAAAACTGGGCTTAATGCATGTGTGTAAATAGTCATCCCAGATTAGCAGTGGTGGAAAAACTGGGCTTTATGCATGTGTGTGAAAAGTCATCCCAAATTAGCAGTGGTGGAAAAACTGGGCTTTATGCATGTGTGTGATTAGTCATCCCAGATTAGCAGTGGTGGAAAAACTGGGCTTTATGCATGTGTGTGATAAGTCATCCCAGATAAGCAGTGGTGGAAAACCTGGGCTTTATGCATGTGTGTGAATAGTCATCCCAGATTAAAACTGGTGGAAAAACAGGGCTTTATGCATGTGTGTGATTAGTCATCCCAGATTAGCAGTGGTGGAAAAACTGGGCTTTATGCATGTGTGTGAATAGTCATCCCAGATTAGCAGTGGTGGAAAAACTGGGCTTTATGCATGTGTGTGATTAGTCATCCCAGATTAGCAGTGGTGGAAAAACTGGGCTTAGTGCATGTGTGTGAAAAGTCCTCCCAGATTAGCAGTGGTGGGAAAACTGGGCTTAATGCATGTGTGTGAATAGTCATCCCAGATTAGCAGTGGTGGGAAAACTGGGCTTTATGCATGTGTGTGAATAGTCATCCCAGATTAGCAGTGGTGGGAAAACTGGGCTTTATGCATGTGTGTGAATAGTCATCTCAGATTAGCAGTGGTGGGAAAACTGGGCTTAATGCATGTGTGTCAATAGTCATCTCAGATTAGCAGTGGTGGGAAAACTGGGCTTGTGTGAGTGAATAGTCATCTCAGATTAGCAGTGGTTGGAAAACTGGGCTTAATGCATGTGTGTGAATAGTCATCCCAGATTAGCAATGGTGGGAGAACTGGGCTTAATGCATGTGTGTGAATAGTCATCTCAGATTAGCAGTGGTGGGAAAACTGGGCTTAATGCATGTGTGTGAATAGTCATTTCGGATTAGCAGTGGTGTGAAAACTGGGCTTAATGCATGTGTGTGAATAGTCATCTCAGATTACCAGTGGTGGGAAAACTGGGCTTAATGCATGTGTGTGAATTGGTCATCTTAGATTAGCAGTGGTGGGAAAACTGGGCTTAATGCATGCGTGTGAATAGTCACCTCAGATTAGCAGTGGTGGATAAACTGGGCTTAATGCATGTGTGTGAATAGTCATCCTAGATTAACAATGGTGGGAAAACTGGGCTTAATTCATGTGTGTGAATAGTCATCTCAGATTAGCAGTGGTGAGAAAACTGGGCTTAATGCATTTGCGTGAATAGTCATCCTATATGAACAGTGGTGGTAAAACTGGGCTTAATGCATGTGTGTGAATAGTCATCCTAGATTAACAATGGTGGGAAAACTGGGCTTAATGCATGTGTGTGAATAGTCATCCTAGATTAACAATGGTGGGAAAACTGGACTTAATGCATGTGGGTGAATAGTCATCCTAGATTAACAATGGTGGCAAAACTGGGCTTGATGCATGTGTGTGAATAGTCATCTTAGATTAACAATGGTGGGAAAACTGGGATTAATACATGCGTGTGAATAGTCATCCTAGATTAACAATGGTGGGAAAACTGGGCTTAATGTATGTGTGTGAATAGTCATCCTAAATTAACAATGGTGGGAAAACTGGGCTTAATGCATGTGTGTTAATAGTCATCCTAGATTAACAATGGTGGGAAAACTGGGCTTAATGCATGTGTGTGAATAGTCATCCTAGATTAACAATGGTGGGAAAACTGGGCTTAATGCATGTGTGTGAATAGTCATCCTAGATTAACAATGATGGGAAAACTGGGCTTTAAGAATGTGTGTGAATAGTCATCCTAGATTAACAATGGTGGCAAAACTGGGCTTAATGCATGTGTGGGAATAGTCATCCTAGATTAACAATGGTGGGAAAACTGGGCTTAATGCATGTGTGTGAATAGTCATCCTAGATTAACAATGGTGGGAAAACTGGGCTTAATGCATGTGTGTTATTAGTCATCCTAGATTAACAATGGTAGGAAAACTGGGCTTCATGCATGTGTGTGAATAGTCATCCTAGATAAACAATAGTGGGAAAACTGGGCTTAATGCATGTGTGTGAATAGCCATCCCAGATAAGCAGTGGTAGGAAAACTAGGCTTCATGCATGTGTGAATAGTCATCCCAGATTAGCAGTGGTGGGAAAACTGGGCTTCATGCATGTGTGTCAATAGTCATTCCAGATTAGCAGTGATTGGAAAATTGGGCTTTATGTATGTGTGTGAATAGTCATCTCAGATTAGCAGTGGTGGGAAAACTGGGCTTTATGCATGTGTGTGAATAGTCATTTCAGATTAGCAATGGTGGGAAAACCAGGCTTTATGCATGTGTGTGAATAGTCATCCCAGAAAAGAAATGGTGGGAAAACTGGGCTTAGTGCATGTGTGTGAAAAGTCCTCCCAGATAAGCAGTGGTGGGAAAACTGGGCTAAAAGCATGTGTGTGAATAGTCATCCCAGATTAGCAGTGGTGGGAAAACTTGGCTTTATGCATGTGTGTGAAGAGTGCTCCCAGATTAGCAGTGATGGTAAAACTGGGCTTAATGCATGTGTGTGAAGAGTCATCCCAGATGAGCAGTGGTGAGAAAACTGGGCTTTATGCATGTGTGTGAATAGTCATCCCAGATAAACAGTGGTGGGAAAACTGGGCTTAATGCATGTGTGTGAATGGTCATCCCAGATTAGATGCATGTGTGAGAATAGTCATCCCAGATTAGCAGTGGTGGGAAAACTGGACTTTATGCATGTGTGAGTGCTCCCAGATTAGCAGTGGTGGAAAAACTGGGCTTAATGCATGTGTGTGAAAAGTGATCCCAGATTAGCAGTGCGCACAATCAGGAACAACACTTTCCTCCTTCACTTGATTTTTGCAAGAAAGAGACTCTCTTTAAACAAAAAATATCATAAAAATGGGAAGTGTCATCCGTAATAATCCTGTGCATTCTGCATATGCTAATCTGGGAGGAGCCTAAGCTTATGCATTAAGCACAGTTTTCCTCGAACCAGGTCATATATTACAATTGTGCCTGCTAAATAAAACAAACAGTTGCATCCATATCTGCCAAGCAACTTTTAATAATCTTCAGACAAGAAATGCAGACAGTAAGTGAACATGTATAGTTGTAAAAAAATGGAAAATGTAAATTAGAAATGTGAAATTCTGACATGATCAATATTTTTTTAAGCATTCCTGAAAAAAATAGATGCATGTCTTAACAAATACACAGTTTAACAAGAAGCATATCGGTAATAAATAAGCACCATTAATTATGATAAGTTTATTACAATTTTCCTGTCCATTTTAAACATGTTCTCTTTTGTTTAGTAACATATTCATCATAAACGTCTAAATATTGTGAACTAAAAGTTTGTTGTAAGATGTTTGATATCACAAGGCCCAGTTATAAAGTATTACATCTAAGTCTAAGATTTATTCTTAACCCTTTCCCTGTCAGAAGCAAAGTGAAAATGGCTATGTGCAAACAGTATAAAACCAGAACAGCATGCGAGTAACTCACAGTCTGTTCAGATTTTATGCTGTTTGCTGCTCATCAGTATCTAAGGTTTGGAGATGAAGCCTTACAAACTTGAATCTAGTAAGAAAGATCTTTAATTAAATATAACTTCCTAGAGGACTACCAATGCTTGAAAATACGTATCTAAGTGGTAAAGGGTTAAATAAAAATATGCTCAGGAACATGAAGTTCTTTTATTTAGTTGGAAGCTCTATGGAACAAGTGGTGACAGATCAACGCGTGAGCTTATAGACTACAGTGTCTGGGAAGGATACACCAACACTGGCATTGATGGTCCCAACATGGCCATCCTGCCAGGCCTCAACTATCCCAGTTACATGCAATTCGACCTGGTTTTGAAGATCTGGCGCTGGGGTCAGAATGAAACTAATCACGGTACAGTCACTTACAGTAAATTTTGTATAATTGCTTTAATATTTCTTCAACTGTGATTTTATGTATTATTATGCATTAATATATATACACAGATTCAACGGTGCGTTTTTTTTTGTTTTTTTGGGAAAATTACCCATAGCTTAGGAACTGTCAATTTTACTTGAAATTTGGTGGCAGAAGGGGGATAATTTAACCATAGCTAAGATTGTATATACATGTATCAGTTTTTATAAAGTTTTCAGAAAATGAAATTATTTTTTTTGACTAGTTAGCTTTTCCAGTTTAAGAAACTGTAATGGCAATAACTCAAAAATGTGATAATTATTACAAGATACAAGCTATTTAACACTTGCAATAGTCGATAATTTAAGGCTGTACTACATACAGTTAATGGAGCAATTTAATTTGTAGTTAAAAATGTTAAGATAGTAAAAAAGTTTGTGATGTTAAGTGAACATTTGACGAAAAACTTTAATGCAAGTCATATTCATAACTACTATCAGCCATAAAGTGGTTGTCCAACCGACCTGCCAGTCATATTCATAACTACAATCAGCCATAAAGTGGTTGTCCAACAGACCTGCCAGTCATATTCATAACAACTATCAGCCATAAAGTGGTTGTCCAACAGACCTGCCAGTCATATTCATAACTACTATCAGCCATAAAGTGGTTGTCCAACAGACCTGCCAGTCATATTCGCAACTACTATCAGCCATAAAGTGGTTGTCCAACAGACCTACCAGTCATATTCATAACTACTATCAGCCATAAAGTGGTTGTCCAACAGACCTACCTGTCATATTCCTAACTACTATCAGCCATAAAGTGGTTGTCCAAACGACTAGCCAGTCATATTCATAACTACTATCAGCCATAAAGTGGTTGTCCAACAGACCTACCAGTCATATTCACAACTACTATCAGCCATAAAGTGGTTGTCCAACAGACCTGCCAGTCATATTCATAACTACTATCAGCCATAAAGTGGTTGTCCAACAGACCTACCAGTCATATTCATAACTACTATCAGCCATAAAGCGGTTGTCCAACAGACCTAACAGTCATATTCATAACTTCTATCAGCCATAAAGTGGTTGTCCAACAGACCTGCCAGTCATATTCATAACTACTATCAGCCATAAAGTGGTTGTCCAACAGACCTGCCAGTCATATTCATAACTACTATCAGCCATAAAGTGGTTGTCCAACAGACATGCAAGTCATATTCATAACTACTATCAGCCATAAAGTTGTTGTCCAACAGATGTGCCAGTCATATTCATAACTACTATCAGCCATAAAGTGGTTGTCCAACAGACCTGCCAGTCATGTTCATAACTACTATCAGCCATAAAGTGGTTGTCCAACAGACCTGCCAGTCATGTTCATAACTACTATCAGCCATAAAGTGGTTGTCCAACAGACCTACCAGTCATGTTCACAACTACTATCATCCATAAAGTGATTGTCCAACAGACCTACCAGTCATATTCAGTGGTTGTCCAGCAGACCTACCAGTCATATTCATAACTACTATCAGCCATAAAGTGGTTGTCCAACAGACCTACCAGTCATATTCATAACTACTATCAGCCATAAAGTGGTTGTCCAACAGACCTGCCAGTCATATTCATAACTACTATCAGCCATAAAGTGGTTGTCCAACAGACCTGCCAGTCATATTCACAACTACTATCAGCCATAAAGTGGTTGTCCAACAGACCTACCAGTCACATTCATAACTACTATCAGCCATAAAGTGGTTGTCCAACAGACCTACCAGTCATATTCATAACTACTATCAGCCATAAAGTGGTTGTCCAACAGACCTACCAGTCATATTCATAACTACTATCAGCCATAAAGTGGTTGTCCAACAGACCTACCAGTCATATTCATAACTACTATCAGCCATAAAGTGGTTGTCCAACAGACCTGCCAGTCATATTCATAACTACTATCAGCCATAAAGTGGTTGTCCAACAGACCTGCCAGTCATATCCATAACTACTATCAGCCATAAAGTGGTTGTCCAACAGACGTGCAAGTCATATTCATAACTACTATCAGCCATAAAGTGGTTGTCCAACCGACCTGCCAGTCATATTCATAACTACAATCAGCCATAAAGTGGTTGTCCAACAGACCTGCCAGTCATATTCATAACAACTATCAGCCATAAAGTGGTTGTCCAACAGACCTGCCAGTCATATTCATAACTACAATCAGCCATAAAGTGGTTGTCCAACAGACCTGCCAGTCATATTCATAACTACTATCAGCCATAAAGTGGTTGTCCAACAGACCTGCCAGTCATATTCATAACTACTATCAGCCAAAAAGTGGTTGTCCAACAGACCTGCCAGTCATATTCACAACTACTATCAGCCATAAAGTGGTTGTCCAACAGACCTACCAGTCACATTCATAACTACTATCAGCCATAAAGTGGTTGTTCAACAGACCTACCAGTCATATTCCTAACTACTATCAGCCATAAAGTGGTTGTCCAAACGACGTGCCAGTCATATTCATAACTACTATCAGCCATAAAGTGGTTGTCCAACAGACCTACCAGTCATATTCATAACTACTATCAGCCATAAAGTGGTTGTCCAACAGACCTACCAGTCATATTCATAACTACTATCAGCCATAAAGTGGTTGTCCAACAGACCTGCCAGTCATATTCATAACTACTATCAGCCATAAAGTGGTTGTCCAACAGACCTGCCAGTCATATCCATAACTACTATCAGCCATAAAGTGGTTGTCCAACAGACGTGCAAGTCATATTCATAACTACTATCAGCCATAAAGTGGTTGTCCAACAGATGTGCCAGTCATATTCATAACTACTTTCAGCCATAAAGTGGTTGTCCAACAGACCTACCAGTCATGTTCACAACTACTATCAGCCATAAAGTGATTGTCCAACAGACCTACCAGTCATATTCATAACTACTATCAGCCATAAATGGTTGTCCAACAGACCTGCCAGTCATATTCATAACTACTATCAGCCATAAAGTGGTTGTCCAACAGACCTGCCAGTCATATTCATAACTACTATCAGCCATAAAGTGGTTGTCCAACCGACCTGTCAGTCATATTCATAACTACAATCAGCCATAAAGTGGTTGTCCAACAGACCTGCCAGTCATATTCATAACTACTATCAGCCATAAAGTGGTTGTCCAACAGACCTGCCAGTCATATTCATAACTACTATCAGCCATAAAGTGGTTGTCCAACAGACCTACCAGTCATATTCATAACTACTATCAGCCATAAAGTGGTTGTCCAACAGACCTACCAGTCATATTCATAACTACTATCAGCCATAAAGTGGTTGTCCAACAGACCTGCCAGTCATATTCATAACTACTATCAGCCATAAAGTGGTTGTCCAACAGACCTGCCAGTCATATTCATAACTACTATCAGCCATAAAGTGGTTGTCCAACAGACCTACCAGTCATATTCATAACTACTATCAGCCATAAAGTGGTTGTCCAACAGACCTGCCAGTCATATTCCTAACTACTATCAGCCATAAAGTGGTTGTCCAAACGACGTGCCAGTCATATTCATAACTACTATCAGCCATAAAGTGGTTGTCCAACAGACCTGCCAGTCATATTCATAACTACTATCAGCCATAAAGTGGTTGTCCAACAGATGTGCCAGTCATATTCATGACTACTATCAGCCATTAAGTGGTTGTCCAACAGACCTGCCAGTCATATTCATAACTACTATCAGCCATAAAGTGGTTGTCCAACAGACCTGCCAGTCATATTCATAACTACAATCAGCCATAAAATGGTTGTCCAACAGACCTGCCAGTCATATTCATAACTACTATCAGCCATAAAGTGGTTGTCGAACAGACCTGCCAGTCATATTCATAACTACTATCAGCCATAAAGTGGTTGTCCAACCGACCTGCCAGTCATATTCATAACTACAATCAGCCATAAAGTGGTTGTCCAACAGACCTGCCAGTCATATTCATAACAACTATCAGCCATAAAGTGGTTGTCCAACAGACCTGCCAGTCATATTCATAACTACTATCAGCCATAAAGTGGTTGTCCAACAGACCTGCCAGTCATATTCACAACTACTATCAGCCATAAAGTGGTTGTCCAACAGACCTACCAGTCATATTCATAACTACTATCAGCCATAAAGTGGTTGTCCAACAGACCTACCTGTCATATTCCTAACTACTATCAGCCATAAAGTGGTTGTCCAAACGACGTGCCAGTCATATTCATAACTACTATCAGCCATAAAGTGGTTGTCCAACAGACCTACCAGTCATATTCATAACTACTATCAGCCATAAAGTGGTTGTCCAACAGACCTACCAGTCATATTCATAACTACTATCAGCCATAAAGTGGTTGTCCAACAGACCTGCCAGTCATATTCATAACTACTATCAGCCATAAAGTGGTTGTCCAACAGACCTGCCAGTCATAGCCATAACTACTATCAGCCATAAAGTGGTTGTCCAACAGACGTGCAAGTCATATTCATAACTACTATCAGCCATAAAGTGGTTGTCCAACAGATGTGCCAGTCATATTCATAACTACTTTCAGCCATAAAGTGGTTGTCCAACAGACCTACCAGTCATGTTCACAACTACTATCAGCCATAAAGTGATTGTCCAACAGACCTACCAGTCATATTCATAACTACTATCAGCCATAAAGTGGTTGTCCAACAGATCTGCCAGTCATATTCATAACTACAATCAGCCATAAAGTGGTTGTCCAACAGACCTGCCAGTCATATTCATAACTACTATCAGCCATAAAGTGGTTGTCCAACAGACCTGCCAGTCATATTCATAACTACTATCAGCCATAAAGTGGTTGTCCAACAGACCTGCCAGTCATATTCATAACTACTATCAGCCATAAAGTGGTTGTCCAACAGACCTGCCAGTCATATTCATAACTACTATCAGCCATAAAGTGTTTGTCCAACAGACCTACCAGTCATATTCATAACTACTATCAGCCATAAAGTGGTTGTCCAACAGACCTACCTGTCATATTCATAACTACTATCAGCCATAAAGTGGTTGTCCAACAGACCTGCCAGTCATATTCATAACTACTATCAGCCATAAAGTGGTTGTCCAACAGACCTACCAGTCATATTCATAACTACTATCAGCCATAAAGTGGTTGTCCAACAGACCAGCCAGTCATATTCATAACTACTATCAGCCATAAAGTGGTTGTCCAACAGACCTGCCAGTCATATTCATAACTACTATCAGCCATAAAGTGGTTGTCCAACAGACCTACCAGTCATATTCATAACTACTATCAGCCATAAAGTGGTTGTCCAACAGACCTGCCAGTCATATTCCTAACTACTATCAGCCATAAAGTGGTTGTCCAAACGACGTGCCAGTCATATTCATAACTACTATCAGCCATAAAGTGGTTGTCCAACAGACCTGCCAGTCATATTCATAACTACTATCAGCCATAAAGTGGTTGTCCAACAGACCTGCCAGTCATATTCATGACTACTATCAGCCATAAAGTGGTTGTCCAACAGACCTGCCAGTCATATTCATAACTACTATCAGCCATAAAGTGGTTGTCCAACAGACCTGCCAGTCATATTCATAACTACTATCAGCCATAAAGTGGTTGTCCAACAGACCTGCCAGTCATATTCATGACTACTATCAGCCATAAAGTGGTTGTCCAACAGACCTGCCAGTCATATTCATAACTACTATCAGCCATAAAGTGGTTGTCCAACAGACCTGCCAGTCATATTCATAACTACTATCAGCCATAAAGTGGTTGTCCAACAGACCTGCCAGTCATATTCATAACTACTATCAGCCATAAAGTGGTTGTCCAACAGACCTGCCAGTCATATTCATAACTACTATCAGCCATAAAGTGGTTGTCCAACAGACCTGCCAGTCATATTCATAACTACTATCAGCCATAAAGTGGTTGTCCAACAGTCCTGCCAGTCATATTCATAACTACTATCAGCCATAAAGTGGTTGTCCAACAGACCTACCAGTCATATTCATAACTACTATCAGCCATAAAGTGGTTGTCCAACAGACCTACCAGTCATATTCATAACTACTATCAGCCATAAAGTGGTTGTCCAACCGACCTGCCAGTCATATTCATAACTACAATCAGCCATAAAGTGGTTGTCCAACAGACCTGCCAGTCATATTCATAACTACTATCAGCCATAAAGTGGTTGTCCAACAGACCTGCCAGTCATATTCATAACTACTATCAGCCATAAAGTGGTTGTCCAACAGACCTGCCAGTCATATTCATAACTACTATCAGCCATAAAGTGGTTGTCCAACAGACCTACCATTCATATTCATAACTACTATCAGCCATAAAGTGGTTGTCCAACAGACCTGCCAGTCATATTCATAACTACTATCAGTCATAAAGTGGTTGTCCAACAGACCTATCAGTCATATTCATAACTAATATCAGTAATAAAGTGGTTGTCCAACAGACCTACCAGTCATATTCATAACTACTATCAGCCATAAAGTGGTTGTCCAACAGACCTACCAGTCATATTCATAACTACTATCAGCCATAAAGTGGTTGTCCAACAGACCTACCAGTCATATTCATTACTACTATCAGCCATAAAGTGGTTGTCCAACAGACCTGCCAGTCATATTCATAACTACTATCAGCCATAAAGTGGTTGTCCAACAGACCTACCAGTCATATTCATAACTACTATCAGCCATAAAGTGGTTGTCCAACAGACCTGCCAGTCATATTCCTAACTACTATCAGCCATAAAGTGGTTGTCCAAACGACGTGCCAGTCATATTCATAACTACTATCAGCCATAAAGTGGTTGTCCAACAGACCTGCCAGTCATATTCATAACTACTATCAGCCATAAAGTGGTTGTCCAAACGACGTGCCAGTCATATTCATAACTACTATCAGCCATAAAGTGGTTGTCCAACAGACCTGCCAGTCATATTCATAACTACTATCAGCCATAAAGTGGTTGTCCAACAGACGTGCCAGTCATATTCATTACTACTATCAGCCATAAAGTGGTTGTCCAACAGACCTGCCAGTCATATTCATAACTACTATCAGCCATAAAGTGGTTGTCCAACAGACCTGCCAGTCATATTCATAACTACTATCAGCCATAAAGTGGTTGTCCAACAGTCCTGCCAGTCATATTCATAACTACTATCAGCCATAAAGTGGTTGTCCAACAGACCTACCAGTCATATTCATAACTACTATCAGCCATAAAGTGGTTGTCCAACAGACCTACCAGTCATATTCATAACTACTATCAACCATAAAGTGGTTGTCCAACCGACCTGCCAGTCATATTCATAACTACAATCAGCCATAAAGTGGTTGTCCAACAGACCTGCCAGTCATATTCATAACTACTATCAGCCATAAAGTGGTTGTCCAACAGACCTGCCAGTCATATTCATAACTACTATCAGCCATAAAGTGTTTGTCCAACAGACCTACCAGTCATATTCATAACTACTATCAGCCATAAAGTGGTTGTCCAACAGACCTACCATTCATATTCATAACTACTATCAGCCATAAAGTGGTTGTCCAACAGACCTGCCAGTCATATTCATAACTACTATCAGTCATAAAGTGGTTGTCCAACAGACCTATCAGTCATATTCATAACTAATATCAGTAATAAAGTGGTTGTCCAACAGACCTACCAGTCATATTCATAACTACTATCAGCCATAAAGTGGTTGTCCAACAGACCTACCAGTCATATTCATAACTACTATCAGCCATAAAGTGGTTGTCCAACAGACCTACCAGTCATATTCATTACTACTATCAGCCATAAAGTGGTTGTCCAACAGACCTGCCAGTCATATTCATAACTACTATCAGCCATAAAGTGGTTGTCCAACAGACCTACCAGTCATATTCATAACTACTATCAGCCATAAAGTGGTTGTCCAACAGACCTGCCAGTCATATTCCTAACTACTATCAGCCATAAAGTGGTTGTCCAAACGACGTGCCAGTCATATTCATAACTACTATCAGCCATAAAGTGGTTGTCCAACAGACCTGCCAGTCATATTCATAACTACTATCAGCCATAAAGTGGTTGTCCAAACGACGTGCCAGTCATATTCATAACTACTATCAGCCATAAAGTGGTTGTCCAACAGACCTGCCAGTCATATTCATAACTACTATCAGCCATAAAGTGGTTGTCCAACAGACGTGCCAGTCATATTCATAACTACTATCAGCCATAAAGTGGTTGTCCAACAGACCTGCCAGTCATATTCATAACTACTATCAGCCATAAAGTGGTTGTCCAACAGACCTGCCAGTCATATTCATAACTACTATCAGCCATAAAGTGGTTGTCCAACAGACCTGCCAGTCATATTCATAACTACTATCAGCCATAAAGTGGTTGTCCAACAGACCTACCAGTCATATTCATAACTACTATTAGCCATAAAGTAGTTGTCCAACAGACCTACCAGTTATATTCATAACTACTTTCAGCCATAAAGTGGTTGTCCAACAGACCTGCCAGTCATATTCATAACTAGTGGTTGTCCAACAGACCTACCAGTCATATTCATAACTAGTGGTTGTCCAACAGACCTACCAGTCATATTTATAACTACTCTCAGCCATGTTCTGGGAAAGGTGTGCTTAATGCATGAGCTTAAAATGTTGTCCCAGATTAGCCTGTGCATTTTGCACAGGCTTACCGGGTTCAACACTTTCTGGTTTTATACTATTGTTAGTTTAAAGTTCTTTTCTGAGCGAAAATTCAGTTGAGACAAACAGTGTTGTCCCTGATTTGCCTGTCTTGACCGTACAGGCTGATCTGTGACAACACTTTACACGTATATATTAAGCCCAGTTTTCTAAGAACGTAGCTCATATTAAATATGAAAAGCCCAGTATAATATAATCTATACAAATTCCAGGATTGTGCATAAAAATATCATATTTGGGTTTGGATTTCCATTTGGTGAGGTTGAATCCTTTCAGGCCTTGGGGAAATCAGCTTTTCCCTGAATACGAAGCCAACCGGTGGTAACATGACGATCTGGCCAACATCTGGTGAGGAGTATAGCACCAAGTTTCGCATCACTGCATTTGGATTCAGCGACATGGAAGATGGCACGGACCGTTTTCATTACAAGTTTGGTTACCAATTTGAGCCAAACGAAAAGGTCACCTGGTTCTATGATGGCAGTATGTTGCTTTGTGTGATTATTAAAGTTGTTTCTTGTTATATTAATACATAATACAATCAGTAGATTCTAATTGTTGAGTTATAAATGTAAAAATACCCTAAAAAATCAGAAACACTGATTTTAGCATATTAAAATAATCATTTTTATAGGGGCTTTTGTAAAGTATCATATAAATAATTTTATGGTACATTATGGACAATGCTCCCATGTCAATACATGTACACGATTTTGGCCATGCTGCTCAACATTGACATTTTTTTTGCCACCACCATCACAAATTATATTAACAAACATCTGACTCCGTTTCCAGTTCCCTAGTATATAGGCATAATCAATTGATAACAACAAAAAATCATACAAACTTTAGCTTTATTTGATGGCAAATTTTAGGATACACTTATTTGATATTTATTTTTAGAATGCTATGAATTTCCATGTTTTGTCTTCTCAAATGATAATGTTTAAAGAAAGTATTTTACTAATAAAAAAGCATCAAAAACTAAGTTATTTTTGTCTCTTTCTACATTTGTTCAAGCTTTTGAATAATTTAAGTCCTATGCATAATATAATTTACATAATATTACGTGATTGTTAGATCTATTTATCACATACGATGTTTCCCATAAAATACAACAATTACAAATATTTCTATATGAGGCATGTGAAAGATAATATTTCAATCATATTCAGTCGTGAACAGTAACAAGGACAGAGAGACACCATTCCCAGCTGGCCTGAGTTCCAACCAATACAGTCTGATTGTGATAGCAAGAGCATATGACCTCACAGGTGCCTTCCAGGATTTTGTATCTTCTGTCATTGTAAGTTTGAAACAGTCAACTCAACATTTCAAAGCCTTGTGATAGAATATTACCAAAAGAATGGAAAAAAGAAAACTCTACAATTGAAACAGTTGTATCATATGTTTGACACCAGTTTAGCTTAATTAATTTGATTAAGGCAAATTGTATTGTAATGAAAAGTTGTTAAATACTTACGTCTTATATCCCAGATCACTTTGTTTGGTCTGTTTTCCTTGCATTACATTTATTAGTTTTTAGTCATTAAACAGCAGTACTCTTCACCTTATCCTATCTGAGCTGGGAACCACAAATTGAGCCTTGTTCTGTTAAAACTGGGTCTAAGCATATGCATGTAACGTTTCATCCTAGATAAGCTTGTGTAGTTTGCACAGGCTTATCTGGTACCACACTTTTTGCGGAATTTTAAGTTTAAAGCAACACACATCCAGTTAAGGTGGACTTGTTGTCCCTGATATGCCTATGCTGACTGCCAAGCTGATCTGAATTGTTGTCCCTGATATGCCTATGCGGACTGCCAAGCTGATCTGAATTGTTGTCCCTGATATGCCTATGCGGACTGCCAAGCTGATCTGAATTGTTGTCCCTGATATGCCTATGCGGACTGCCAAGCTGATCTGAATTGTTGTCCCTGATATGCCTATGCGGACTGCCAAACTGATCTGGGAACACACGTCACACACATGCCTTAAGACCATTTTGCCTAGAATGAGGCTCATTTAGTTCCCAGCTCTAGTTGATGAATGTCTGTTCATTCCATCATTGCCCAGGTTACACCAGCAGATAGTCTATCAAAGTCAGAAATGCTTGTGAATGCCACCCTGGATGGAGGCCTCATAGACAACCTGTTTGTTGCTGCAGACATCAAGGTGGCGCCTGTCACCAACTGCCTCGGTAGATTCCTCAATGAGGAGGCAGATGGCGCCATGGCCGCAGCTGGTATTTGCACTACTTGGGCCTTGCACGTTAAAGAGATTTTCAATTTGTTTTAAATACTTCTTCCTTTCATGTTAAAGAACAAATTAGAGAATTTATCTCAGTAGATGTGAATATTAAATTAGTTTTTATTGTTGTTTATATGTTTCTTTTGTCCTATATTTTATCCTTTGTTCCGCTTCTTTTTTTGCATTTCAAATGAATGTTTGTTAAAAAATAGATACATTTTAAATACATGGTATATAAAATAACTATCCTGTATCAAATTTTGTGGATTTAGTAAGAAGCTGTTTAATAAATGACTGTTTCTTAACAAGTACATTTTGTTTCATTGCTTTAAGAGAATAACACACCAAAAACTAGGTTTTCTGTATTCAATGATGTCACCCTATTTACTTCCTTGACATTATTTCACATTACTGACTGAATATGGAGGCTAAAGACCTAATGTAGTAAAATACATGGCCTTGCTGAAACAATGAAACAAGTATTCTGCACAAGGTCAGAAAGCTTTACATCTGTTGTGACTTTACAGTCTAGTTTATGACCACTACTGCTGATCCTATGTTGTGACTTTACAGTCCAGTTTACGACTACTACCGCTGACCCTATGTTGTGACTTTACAGTCCAGTATACAACCACTGACCTAATGTTGTGACTTTACAGTCCAGTTTACGACTACTACCGCTGACCCTTTGTTGTGACTTTACAGTCCAGTTTAGGACTACTACCGCTGACCCTATGTTGTGACTTTACAGTCCAGTATACAACCACTACCACTGACCTAATGTTGTGACTTTACAGTCCAGTTTACGACCACTACCACTGACCTAATGTTGTGACTTTACAGTCCAGTTTATGACTACTACTGCTGATGCTATGTTGTGACTTTACAGTCCAGTTCATGACCACTACTGCTGACCCTATGTTGTGACTTTACAGTCCAGTTTATGACCACTACTGCTGACCCTATGTTGTGACTTTACAGTCCAGTTTACGACTACTACCGCTGACCCTATGTTGTGACTTTACAGTCCAGTTTACGACCACTACCACTGACCTAATGTTGTGACTTTACAGTCCAGTTTATGACCACTACTGCTGATCCTATGTTGTGACTTTACAGTCCAGTTCATGACCACTTCTGCTGATCCAATGTTGTGACTACAGTCCAGTTTATGACCACTACTGCTGATCCTATGTTGTGACTTTACAGTCCAGATTACGACCACTACTGCTGATCCGATGTTTTGACCTTACAGTCCAGTTCATGACCACTACTGCTGATCCAATGTTGTGACTACAGTCCAGTTTATGACCACTACTGCTGATCCTATGTTGTGACTTTACAGTCCAGTTCATGACCACTACTGCTGATCCAATGTTGTGACCTTACAGTCCAGATTATGACCACTACTGCTGATCCAATGTTGTGACTTTACAGTCCAGTTTATGACCACTACTGCTGATCCTATGTTGTGACTTTACAGTCCAGTTTATGACCACTACCTGCTGACCCTATGTTGTGACTTTACAGTCCAGTTTATGACCACTACCGCTGACCCTATGTTGTGACTTTACAGTCCAGTTTATGACCACTACTGCTGATCCAATGTTGTGACCTTACAGTCCAGTTTACGACAACTACTGCTGATCCTATGTTGTGACTACAGTCCAGTTTACGACCACTACTGCTGACCCTATGTTGTGACTTTACAGTCCAGTTTATGACTACTACTGCTGACCCAATGTTGTGACTTTACAGTCCAGTTCATGACCACTACTGCTGATCCTATCTTGTGATTTTACAATCCAGTTTACGACCATTATCGCTGACCCTATGTTGTGACTTTACAGTCCAGTTATTGACTACTACCGCTGAACCAATGTTGTGACTTTACAGTCCAGTTTATGACCATTACCGCCGACCCTATGTTGTGACTTTACAGTCCAGTTCATGACCACTACTGCTGATGCTATGTTGTGACTTTACAGTCCAGTTCATGACCACTACTGCTGACCCTATGTTGTGACTTTACAGTCCAGTTTACAATCACTACTGCTGACCCTATGTTGTGACTTTACAGTCCAGATTATGACTACTACTGCTGATCGTATGTTGTGACTTTACAGTCCAGTTTACGACCACTACCACTGACCTAATGTTGTGACTTTACAGTCCAGTTTACGATCACTACTGCTGACCCTATGTTGTGACTTTACAGTCCAGATTATGACTACTACTGCTGATCCTATGTTGTGACTTTACAGTCCAGTTTATGACTCCTACTGCTGATGCTATGTTGTGACTTTACAGTCCAGTTTATGACTACTACTGCTGATGCTATGTTGTGACTTTACAGTCCAGTTCATGACCACTACTGCTGACCCTATGTTGTGACTTTACAGTCCAGTTAATGACCACTACTGCTGACCCTATGTTGTGACTTTACAGTCCAGTTTACGACTACTACCGCTGACCCTATGTTGTGACTTTACAGTCCAGTATACAACCACTACCACTGACCTAATGTTGTGACTTGACAGTCCAGTTTATGACTACTACTGCTGACCCTATGTTGTGACTTTACAGTCCAGTTTACGACCACTACTGCTGATGCTATGTTGTGACTTTACAGTCCAGTTTATGACTACTACCGCTGACCCTATGTTGTGACTTTACAGTCCAGTTTATGACTACTACCGCTGACCCTATGTTGTGACTTTACAGTCCAGTATACAACCACTGACCTTATGTTGTGACTTTACAGTCCAGTTTACGACCACTACCACTGACCTAATGTTGTGACTTTACAGTCCAGTTTACGATCACTACTGCTGACCCTATGTTGTGACTTTACAGTCCAGATTATGACTACTACTGCTGATCCTATGTTGTGACTTTACAGTCCAGTTTATGACTCCTACTGCTGATGCTATGTTGTGACTTTACAGTCCAGTTTACGACCACTACCACTGACCTAATGTTGTCATTTTACAGTCCAGTTTATGACTACTACTGCTGATGCTATGTTGTGACTTTACAGTCCAGTTCATGACCACTACTGCTGACCCTATGTTGTGACTTTACAGTCCAGTTTATGACCACTACTGCTGACCCTATGTTGTGACTTTACAGTCCAGTTTACGACTACTACCGCTGACCCTATGTTGTGACTTTACAGTCCAGTATACAACCACTACCACTGACCTAATGTTGTGACTTTACAGTCCAGTTTATGACTACTACTGCTGATGCTATGTTGTGACTTTACAGTCCAGTTTACGACCACTATTGCTGACCTAATGTTGTGACTTTACAGTCCAGTATACAACCACTACCACTGACCTAATGTTGTGACTTTACAGTCCAGTTTATGACTACTACTGCTGACCCTATGTTGTGACTTTACAGTCCAGTTTACGACCACTACTGCTGATGCTATGTTGTGACTTTACAGTCCAGTTTATGACTACTACCGCTGACCCTATGTTGTGACTTTACAGTCCAGTATACAACCACTGACCTAATGTTGTGACTTTACAGTCCAGTTTACGACTACTACTGCTGATGCTATGTTGTGACTTTACAGTCCAGTTTTCAACCACTACTGCTGATGCTATGTTGTGACTTTACAGTCCAGTTTACGACCACTACCGCTGACCCTAACCTCACTGAGACTCAGCTTCTCCAGATGCAGCAGGACAAGTTGGAGGCCGACAGACTGCGGAGAGAGCAGGTTAGCTTGATACTCGATGAAAAGAATTGTGTTAACATTGTGTTATAATTGACAACTAAAGAAAAGTCAGGTCATAATTACTATGCAATTGCACTGTCATATTTAGGTAAATGTTGTTGTTTTTATTAGGCATAAGAAAACAGTTGTTTGTTTTCACTTACCGGACTGACCCTTTATTTCTCTGCCAATCTTAAATTTTTTTGGTATACCCAAGATAAGTATTGGATCATATTCGCTACATTTACACTAAAATAAGTATTATTTAGTTAAGAAATAATGCCAATTAAAGATGTGGAACATTTCTTATGTTATTGCATAATGTATTGTAGTGGGAAATAACATTTTGTACTAAAGATCTACTTACCCAAATGTTTTGTTTTTTTGGTTTTAGTGGAAATAAATTCAAGTTTGGCTGTAAAACATTTTGTTCGCACTGTCAAAATGTCATTCATCATGCTATTTAGGGATAACTTACCGCAAATGGCAACGATGAGGAGACATCATTTGGTGTGTAATAGCCATCTGCTTTTCTCAAGTTCAAGGTCACACTTAGCGGCCTAAAGTCATATTTGGCCATAAAACACCTTGACATTCCTGTCTTAGTCGTAATTTAACCATATAATAAGGGATCTTAAAATAACTCGGTACAAATGCTATTTTCATAAAGGAATGTGTCACAACTTACTCTCTTGTGTTTGATTGTGTTTGACATAATTAGCAGAGTTGACAGAAATAGACTTGTGCTTTAACCACACATTTCTTGTTCATTTAAGTATATCCTATCGCTCTTATTCTAAGTTCATGCCTTCTATCAAGTTTTCAACAATAAAGTTACAACAATTCAACTCACAACTTAATAACCCAAAAGGCTGCTGATGGCTATCACGGCAAAATTATCAAAGGCTCTGGGAGTCCTTTCATAGAACTATTCAACAGCAGTGTCCCAGAACTCAGATGAGCGCTTAAGGACAATCATGGCTCTCTTGTTTTTTATATACAGCCTTGATGTGTTTCATCGGTATAAAAAATGTTGTAGAAGAAATATTCAAAGAAATTTATATCAGATATTTAGTAAAAAATCGTAATCACAGACATGTCTTTCCCAATCATTGTATAATATAATGATGTAAATACACATTTTTTTACACCAAAAAAATAAATGCATTTCATGTTCAGCATTTGTCCTCATACGAAAACAAGCAAAACATGTTTATATACATGTACATCACTAAATCTGCTTGGAAATTCAGGGCATTTTCAGGATTATGAAAAAACGATTTCAAATGTAGTCCTGTCATGTTTCATTCCAGACTCGAGAAGCAATCATGCATGGATTTGAGCGTATCAACCCGACAACTTTAGAGGAGATGCAGACAACAAGTGCTGCTCTTGCAATCCTGGCAGAGAAGGAGACTGAACTCTCACAGGCGGCTCAGGTAAATGTTGTAGAGACTGAGTCTCACAGGTGGCTCAGGTAAATGTTGTAGAGACCGAGTCTCATAGGAGACTCAGGTTAATGTTGTAGACACTGAGTCTCACAGGCGGCTCAGGTAAATGTTGTAGAGACCGAGTCTCACAGGAGACTCAGGTAAATGTTGTAGAGACATAGTCTAACAGGCAGCTCAGGTAAATGTTGTAGAGACATAGTCTCACAGGCAGCTCAGGTAAATGTTGTAGAGACCGAGTCTCACAGGAGACTCAGGTAAATGTTGTAGAGACTGAGTCTCACAGGAGACTCAGGTAAATGTTGTAGAGACTGAGTCTCACAGGAGACTCAGGTAAATGTTGTAGAGACTGAGTCTCACAAGTGGCTCAGGTAAATGTTGTAGAGACCGAGTCTCACAGGCAGCTCAGGTAAATGTTGTAGAGACCGAGTCTCAAAGGAGACTCAGGTAAATGTTGTAGAGACTGAGTCTCACAGGCAGCTCAGGTAAATGTTGTACAGACCAAGTCTCACAGGCAGCTCAGGTAAATGTTGTAGAGACCGAGTCTCACAGGAGACTCAGGTAAATGTTGTAGACACTGAGTCTTACAGGTGGCTCAGGTAAATGTTGTAGAGACTGAGTCTCACAGGCGGCTCAGGTAAATGTTGTAGAGACATAGTCTCACAGGCAGCTCAGGTAAATGTTGTAGAGACATAGTCTCACAGGCAGCTCAGGTAAATGTTGTAGAGACATAGTCTAACAGGCAGCTCAGGTAAATGTTGTAGAGACATAGTCTCACAGGCAGCTCAGGTAAATGTTGTAGAGACCGAGTCTCACAGGAGACTCAGGTAAATGTTGTAGAGACTGAGTCTCACAGGCAGCTCAGGTAAATGTTGTAGAGACTGAGTCTCACAGGAGGCTCAGGTAAATGTTGTAGAGACTGCGTCTCACAGGAGGCTCAGGTAAATGTTGTAGAGACTGAGTCTCACAGGTGGCTCAGGTAAATGTTGTAGAAACAGAGTCTCACAGGAGACTCAGGTAAATGTTGTAGAGACCGAGTCTCACAGGAGACTCAGGTAAATGTTGTAGAGACTGAGTCTCACAGGCAGCTCAGGTAAATGTTGTAGAGACCGAGTATCACAGGCGGCTCAGGTAAATGTTGTAGAGACTGAGTCTCACAGGCAGCTCAGGTAAATGTTGTAGAGACTGAGTCTCACAGGCAGCTCAGGTAAATGTTGTAGAGACTGAATCTCATAGGCAGCTCAGGTAAATGTTGTAGAGACTGAGTCTCACAGGAGGCTCAGGTAAATGTTGTAGAGACTGAGTCTCACAGGAGGCTCAGGTAAATGTTGTAGAGACTGAGTCTCACAGGCAGCTCAGGTAAATGTTGTAGAGACTGAGTCTCACAGGAGGCTGAGGTAAATGTTGTGGGAACTGATTCTCACAGGGGGCTCAGGTAAATGTTGTAGAGACCGAGTCTCACAGGAGGCTCAGGTAAATGTTGTAGAGACCGAGTCTCACAGGAGGCTCAGGTAAATGTTGTAGAGACCGAGTCTCACAGACGGCTCAGGTAAATGTTGTAGAGACCGAGTCTCACAGGAGGCTCAGGTAAATGTTGTAGAGATAGATTCTCACAGGTGGCTCAGGTAAATGTTGTAGAGACCGAGTCTCACAGGTTGCTCAAGTAAATGTTGTAGAGAACGAGTCTCATAGGTGGCTCAGGTAAATGTTGTAGAGACAGAGTCTCGCAGGTGGCTAAGGTAAATGTTGTAGAGACAGAGTCTCACAGGTGGCTCAGGTAAATGTTGTAGAGACCGAGTCTCATAGGCAACTGAGGTAAATGTTGTAGAGACTGAGTCTCACAGGCAGCTCAGGTAAATGTTGTAGTGACTGAGTCTCACAGGCAGCTTAGGTAAATGTTGTCGAGACTGAGTCTCACAGGCAGCTCAGGTAAATGTTGTAGAGATTGAGTCTCACAGGTGGCTCAGGTAAATGTTGTAGAGACAGAGTCTCACAGTAGGCTCAGGTAAATGTTGTAGAGACTGAGTCTCACAGGAGACTCAGGTAAATGTTGTAGAGACAGAGTCTCACAGGCGGCTCAGGTAAATGTTGTAGAGACTGAGTCTCACAGGAGACTCAGGTAAATGTTGTAGAGACTGAGTCTCACAGGTGGCTCAGGTAAATGTTGTAGAGACAGTCTCACAGGCGGCTCAGGTAAATGTTGTAGAGACTGAGTCTCACAGGAGACTCAGGTAAATGTTGTAGAGACCGAGTCTCACAGGCGGCTCAGGTAAATGTTGTAGAGACCGAGTCTCACAGGAGGCTCAGGTAAATGTTGTAGAGACTGAGTCTCACAGGAGGCTCAGGTAAATGTTGTAGAGACTGAGTCTCTAGGCAACTGAGGTAAATGTTGTAGAGACTGAGTCTCACAGGTGGCTGAGGTAAATGTTGTAGAGACCGAGTCTCACAGGAGACTCAGGTTAATGTTGTAGAGACCGAGTCTCACAGGAGACTCAGGTAAATGTTGTAGAGACTGAGTCTCACAGGCAGCTCAGGTAAATGTTGTAGAGACTGAGTCTCACAGGCAGCTCAGGTAAATGTTGTAGAGACTGAGTCTCACAGGCAGATCAGGTAAATGTTGTAGAGACTGAATCTCATAGGCAGCTCAGGTAAATGTTGTAGAGACTGAGTCTCACAGGTGTCTCAGGTAAATGTTGTAGAGACTGAGTCTCACAGGAGGCTCAGGTAAATGTTGTAGAGACCGAGTCTCACAGGCAGTTTAGGTAAATGTTGTAGAGACTGAGTCTCACAGGAGGCTCAGGTAAATGTTGTAGAGACTGAGTCTCACAGGAGGCTCAGGTAAATGTTGTAGAGACTGAGTCTCACAGGAAGCTCAGGTAAATGTTGTAGAGACCGAGTCTCACAGGAGGCTCAGGTAAATGTTGTAGAGACCGAGTCTCACAGGAGGCTCAGGTAAATGTTGTAGAGACCGAGTCTCACAGGAGGCTCAGGTAAATGTTGTAGAGACTGAGTCTCACAGACGGCTCAGGTAAATGTTGTAGAGACATAGTCTCACAGGCAGCTCAGGTAAATGTTGTAGAGACAGTCTCACAGGCGGCTCAGGTAAATGTTGTAGAGACCGAGTCTCACAGGTGGCTCAGGTAAATGTTGTAGAGATAGATTCTCCCAGGTGGCTCAGGTAAATGTTGTAGAGACCGAGTCTCACAGGTTGCTCAAGTAAATGTTGTAGAGAACGAGTCTCATAGGTGGCTCAGGTAAATGTTTTAGAGACAGAGTCTCACAGGCGGCTTAGGTAAATGTTGTAGAGACTGAGTCTCATAGGCAACTGAGGTAAATGTTGTAGAGACTGAGTCTCACAGGCAGCTCAGGTAAATGTTGTAGTGACTGAGTCTCACAGGCAGCTCAGGTAAATGTTGTAGTGACTGAGTCTCACAGGCAGCTCAGGTAAATGTTGTAGAGACTGAGTCTCACAGGCAGCTCAGGTAAATGTTGTAGAGACTGAGTCTCACAGGCAGCTCAGGTTAATGTTGTAGAGACTGAGTCTCACAGGCAGCTCAGGTAAATGTTGTAGAGACTTAGTCTAACAGGTGGCTCAGGTAAATGTTGTAGAGACCGAGTATCACAGGAGACTCAGGTAAATGTTGTAGAGACTGAGTCTCACAGGAGACTCAGGTTAATGTTGTAGACACTGAGTCTCACAGGAGACTCAGGTAAATGTTGTAGAGACTGAGTATCACAGGAGACTCAGGTAAATGTTGTAGAGACTGAGTCTCACAGGAGACTCAGGTTAATGTTGTAGACACTGAGTCTCACAGGAGACTCAGGTAAATGTTGTAGAGACCGAGTATCACAGGAGACTCAGGTAAATGTTGTAGAGACTGAGTCTCACAGGAGACTCAGGTTAATGTTGTAGACACTGAGTCTCACAGGAGACTCAGGTTAATGTTGTAGACACTGAGTATCACAGGAGACTCAGGTAAATGTTGTAGAGACTGAGTATCACAGGAGACTCAGGTTAATGTTGTAGACACTGAGTCTCACAGGAGACTCAGGTTAATGTTGTAGAGACCGAGTATCACAGGAGACTCAGGTAAATGTTGTAGAGACTGAGTATCACAGGCGGCTCAGGTAAATGTTGTAGAGACCGAGTATCACAGGCGGCTCAGGTAAATGTTGTAGAGACTGAGTCTCAGAGGTGGCTCAGGTAAATGTTGTGGGAACTGATTCTCACAGGCGGCTCAGTTAATATTGTAGAGACGGAGTCTCACAGGCAGCTCAGGTAAATGTTGTAGAGACCGAGTCTCACAGGCAGCTCAGGTAAATGTTGTAGAGAACGAGTCTTACAGGCGGCTCAGGTAAATATTGTAGAGACTGAGTCTCACAGGTGGCT
Source organism: Dreissena polymorpha (assembly GCF_020536995.1). Lineage (NCBI taxonomy): Eukaryota > Metazoa > Mollusca > Bivalvia > Myida > Dreissenidae > Dreissena > Dreissena polymorpha. Next base: position 108,652,246 of record NC_068356.1, on the reverse strand, counting down.
CAGGTAAATGTTGTAGAGACCGAGTCTCACAGGCAGCTCAGGTAAATGTTGAAGAGACAGTCTCACAGGTGGCTCAGGTAAATGTTGTAGAGATAGAGTCTCACAGGTGGCTCAGGTAAATGTTGTAGAGACCGAGTGTCACAGGCAGCTCAGATAAATGTTGTAGAGACTGAGTCTCACAGGTGGCTCAGGTAAATGTTGTAGAGACCGAGTCTTGCAGGTGGCTCAGGTAAATGTTGTAGAGACTGAGTCTAACAGGTTGCTCCGGTCAATGTTGTAGAGACTGAGTCTCACAGGCAGCTCAGGTAAATGTTGTAGAGACCGAGTCTCACAGGCAGCTTAGGTAAATGTTGTAGAGACTGAGTCTAACAGGTGGCTCAGGTAAATTTTGTAGAGACAGAGTCTCACAGGTGGCTCAGGTAAATGTTGTTGAGACAGTCTCACAGGTGGCTCAGGTAAATGTTGTAGAGACTGAGTCTAACAGGCGGCTCAGGTAAATGTTGTAGAGACAGAGTCTCACAGGTGGCTCAGGTAAATGTTGTAGAGACAGTCTCACAGGCAGCTCAGGTATATGTTGTAGAGACTGAGTCTCACAGGCAGCGCAATTACACAATTTGTTTGCAGGACACTGCAGTAGTAATAGTGAACAACTATGCCAACATGATGATGTAAATTTTACAGGGCACTTCAGTTCTAATAGTGAACATATTTTTCGACATGATGATGTTTATTTTCCAGCACAGATGGTGAATAACTATGCCAAATTGATTCTAGTGAACAAGTATACTAACATTGGGATGTGTATATTAGAGGACACTGACGTATAAATAGTAAAAAACTATGCCAACATGTTGATGTGTATTTTACAAGACACTGCAATACTAATAATGAATAACTATGCCAACATGACAATGTGTATTTTTCACTGCAATACTGTTTTTATCTTCTTTATCTTTTCATTTTGTTCTTTTGTTTTTCCTTTTTTCTCTTTTTTCCCCCTTTTATTTCCCTTTTTTGGTTTGTTTTTTTAACAGGACACTGGAATACTTATAGTGAACAACTATGCCAATATGATGTGTATTTTCCAGGACAGTGCAGTGCTGATAGTTGACAACTATGCCAAAGTGTTCAAACGTGAGAGACACTCTTCAGCAGATGATCGTGAAGAGGCAGCCTTGATGGTCATTGATTTCATTGGTAAAACCATTTTTTTGATTTCATTGGTAAAACCATTTTTCTGCTGTGATGGAAATACAGTTGATTTCATTCCACAGGGTGTCATATTGTCATCCCAGCATCTATATGTATAGAATAAAGTATTAAGAGTGTTTCAGTTATGTAAAATATTTCCATTTAAATTGCTGAAAAGGCATATTTAAAAGTAGTAATATAATTATGTAAAGAATTCCATATAACATTTGTGTGTCCCCTGGCATCAACTTATGCCAAAGGCATATAGCAATTGGGTTGTCTCTTTGTCCATCCATCTTGCTGTCGTTTCATATGTTTATCCATCCTTCCATCAATAAAGAAGGAGGGAGCAGTGATCTAGCTGCATGATGCTTGATTTGGGATAGAAATGCCCCTGGTTTGAACCCCTTCTTAAGCACTGAAATTTTTCTGAGAAAAAAACCCTACCCATTCTTCTTCATCTCTACCCAGATGTTAAATGGATGAGGGAATACAGCTTGTACTGTTCCAGGTAAGATGAGGGAATACAGCTTGTACTGTTCCAGGTAAGATGAGGGAATACAGCTTGTACTGTTCCAGGTAAGATGAGGGAATACAGCTTGTACTGTTCCAGGTAAGATGGCCCAGGGGGCAGGATACCTTGCTGATAAGGTGACCAAGGAGTCGAGCATGCTGGCCTCTAGTATGCTGAGTGAGACAGACTCGGCCTCTAGCACAACAACAACAACCACTATGGCCACCACCACGATGTCCGCTGCAGAATACAACATGAAATTGCAGGAACTAGCTTCTGCAAAGGAAAAGGTGCATGATATGTATTCTGTCATTTGAAAGTTGGATTTAAGATATGCGTGCTATGTTATTTAGGTAGAGCCTATTTATTTTAGCTTGATTGCATCCGAAGCCTTAATTTTATTGGGATGCTTTCAGTCTGTTTTCTAGTTAACCAATAGTTTATCTCAAAGAGAAGGTGCTCTTCATTGGAAATTCACGACCGGTTAAATTATAAAAAGGTTAAAAATCATGATTCTGATCTTTAGTATGAGTCTTAGGCAACAGAAAGTCAGGGAAAATATAAAAGATGTAAATCTGATAAGAGAAATGCTTCATATAATCAGTGATTATTGTATTCTTTATGAACAAGCATGTTAATTTAGATTGCAATCTACTGGTATCCCTGTATGTGATTATGAAAAGTATTTTTGTTTCAAACAAACTGAAGAGTATGGCTTGATCATAACTTGTACTATTTGCCAAGTGCATTCTCCGTTTTTGGAAAATGTTTATGGACACTCCCAAAACAACATTCATTTCTGCTCATTTTTGGGATGATGGAAGAAAAGTAATTTTATAGCAGGCTATGCTTTCAGACAGATTCTACTTTCAAACCCATTATCAAAAAAGCATGAATTTTTATCTTCTATGTAAATGCTAAACTATGCATTTATAGCAGGAGTGGTGAAGGTGGCTGCAATTAAAATGTGCCTAGCTGTGGGAAAACCGGGCTAAATGCATGTTTGTAAAGTGTAGCTCACGATTAGCCTGTGCAGTGTGCACAGGCTAATCAGGGACAACACTTTCGGACTATCGGTTTTATGTGGGTTTTTTTTAAACAAAGTCTTTCTAAATAAGAATCCAGTATCAGCTGATATTGTCATACCTGATTAGCCTGTGCAGACTGCACAGGATAATCTAAGATGTCCCTTTGCGCACATGCATGTAGCCCAGTTTTAGCAAGGTTCTATTAAAAAGAAGCATATCAGGCATTAAAACCTTAAGAATTGAATGATCGATCTATCATGGGAGATAAGTAATGAGCAAAGCCGTCATGCCAGTTATATGACAATATGCAGGAAAATACATTTCCTAACAGATCTGTCTGAAATAAAAGAACAAATCAGCCGGTATAGGTATTAGGGGAGGGGGTATATTGGAGGCACTCTGTTAGCCAGTTGGTTTGTTGGTCATTTATTCATCAGCATTAAATGTTATAGTTTTCTTCCTTATTTTTTAAGGGATTGAATTGGACTGAAACTATTTTATCAACATGAAGTGAAGCTGTGTTTGACATTTGTTCATCCCCAGCAATCCTTGCATTTAATACAGTTAGTTTGATTTGAACATACCAGACAAAGCTGTGTGGGGATATATATGTCACCCCCAAGCTCTTGTTGGTGTTGTTTTTTGTGTGTGTTTTTTCACACCTGTGAAATAAAATTTTGTTTGTCCTTATTTTCACATGCCTGTGAAATATTACCATGGTTACCCCAATATTTAGGCCAAGGAGGCGGCACTCAAGCTGGAGAAGGCTCTAGGACAGATCATTGAGACAGTGGCGGGCTATAAGGTGGCCGGAGAGAATCTGATGCAGCTTGACACGCCCAAGATGGCTGTCACCGTGTCCAAACGACTCACCATCAATATGAACAATGGTAATGTTCTTGATGTAGCATTCCTCTTTGTTTTAATTGTTATGGTAAGGTTATTATCTGTTCTTCAGAAACTTGTTTAACAGAATATATAATAATCAATGTACAATGAATGTGAATCAAATGTGGTTTAGCATTCAGCAATATTTGTATAATGTGATTATTTTTTTTTTATAGTGATCATATGTCCACTAAACAATCGACATATGTACATGTATCCACATACATGCATTTTAATATTATAATTTAGATGTTTATTTTTTTTCCAGTAATTGATAATATTTATGTATATTGTTTGGAATATGCCAGAGTCAAAGTTTGATGTCGGTGGTGACTCACACGTTTTGGTTCCAAAGTCCCAGCTGATATTTGGTGAATATGGCAACGAGACGTCTTTTTTCGGACAGACTGAGGTATGGGTTATCACTGCAATTTCAAATTATGGTATAATCTACCTGATCTTCTTGTGGTATAATCTAGCTGATCTCTTGTGGTATAATCTTGCTGATATCTTGTGGTATAATCTAGCTGATCTCTTGTGGTATTGTCTTGCTGATCTTTTGTGGTATAATCTACCTGATTTCTTGTGGTATAATCTAGATGATCTCTTGTAGTATAATCTAGCTGATCTCTTGTGGTATAATCTAGCTGATATATTGTGGTATGATCAAGCTGATCTCTTGTGGTATAATCTAGCTGATCTTCTGTGATATAATCTAGCTGATCCTTTGTGGTGTAATCTAGCTTATCTCTTGTGGTATAATCTAGCTAATTGCTCATGGTATAATTTAGCTGATCTCTTGTGGTTTAATCAATATATTTTATATTGTGGTATAATCTTGCTGATCTCTTGTGGTATAATCTAGCTGATCTCTTGTGTTATAATCTAGCTGATCTCTTGTTGTATAATCTAGTTGATCTCCTATGGTATAATCTAGCTGATCTTGTGTGGTATAATCTAGCTGATCTATTGTGGTTTTATCTAGCTGATCCCTTGTGGTATAATCTAGCTGATCTTCTGTGGTATAATCTAGCTGATCTCTTGTGGTATTATCTAGCTGATCTGCTGTGGTATAATATAGCTGATATTGTGTGGTATAATATAGCTAATTCTTCATGGTATAACCTAGCTGATTTCTTGTGGTATAATCTATATTATCTTTTATGGTATAATATTGCTGATCTCTTGTGGTATAATCTAGTTGATCTCTTGTGGTATAATCTAGATGATCTCTTATGGTATAATCTAGATGAACTCCTGTGGTATAATCTAGCTGATTATGTGTGGTATAATCTAGCTGATCTCTTGTGGTATAATCTAGCTGATTGTCTGTGGTATAATCTAGCTGATCTTGTGTGGTATAATCTAGATGATCTCTTGTGGTATAATCTAGCTGATCTCTTGTGGTATAATCTAGCTAATCTCTTGTGGTATAATCTATATTATCTATTGTGGAATAATCTAGCTGATCTTGTGTGACATAATCTAGCTGATCTCTTGTGGTATAATCTAGCGGATCTCTTGTGGTATGATCTAGTTTATCTTATGTGGTATGATTTAGCTGGTCTCTTGTGGTTTTATCTAGCTTATCTTGTGTTGTATAATCTAGCTGATCTCTTGTGGTATAATGTATATTATCTATTGTGGTATACTCTAGCTGATCTCTTGTGGAATAATCTAGCTGATCTCTTGTTGCATAATCTAGCTGATCTCTTGTTGAATAATCTTGCTGATCTCTTGTGGTATAATCTAGCTGGTATCTTGTGGTATAATCTAGCTTATCTATTGTGGTATTATGTAGCTTATCTCTTGTGGTGTAATCTAGCTGATCCCTGGTGATATCATCTAGCTGATCTCTCATGGTATAATCTAGCTGATCTTGTGTGGTATATCTAGCTTATATCTTGTGGTAAAATCTAGCTGATCTCTGAGATATAATCTAGCTGATCTCTTGTGGTATAATCTAGCTGATCTCATGTGGTGTACTCTAGCTGATCTCTTGTGGCATTATCTAGCTGATCTCTTGTGGTATAATTTAGCTGATCTCTTGTGGTATAATCTAGCTGATCTCTTGTGGTATAATCCAGCTGATCTCTTGTGGCATAACTTAGCTGATCTCTTGTGGTATAATTTAGCTGATCTCTTGTGGTATAATCCAGCTGATCTCTTGTGGTATAATCCAGCTGATCTCTTGTGGTATAATCCAGCTGATCGCTCATGGTATAATCTAGCTGATCTGTCATGGTATAATCCAGCTGATCTGTCATGGTATAATCTAGCTGATCTTGTGTGGTATAATCTAGTTTATCTCTTGTGGTAAAATCTAGCTGATCTCTGAGATATAATCTAGCTGATATCTTGTTGTATAATCTAGATGATCTCTTGTGGTATAAACAAGCTAATCTCTTGTGGCATAATCTAGCTGATCTCATATGGTATAATTTAGCTGATCTCTTGTGGTATAATTTAGCTGATCTATTCATTAATGTAGTATACTTAGTCGATGTTTAGTTTTCTTTTAGAAATAATGTCTAGGTATTTTCATCTCAGGAATATTGAAATCAGGTATTTGGAAATCTTTAGTCGATTTTCTGATATATTGAGGTCTGGTTCACTCATTTTGATCTCTCGAACATCCTTTCTAGTACACATTCATACTATCTGAAGTTATGTTTGTGTTTTGAACTTCAATTCGACTGATGGGTGGGTCTTGCTAAAACTTTCACACTTGAATGACCTCAATGTGAAGATGATATTTATGTAGATAATTTTAAAGAAAGTTATGTAAGCTGCAATAAGTTTAGGAAGAATGATGGCCCTTTTATTTTTTGTAAGTATATGTATTCCCTAAATGTCTTGTTTTCAATTCCTCTAAAACTGCTTGGTGGATCACCTGCAATTTTTCAGTCGAATGACCTTTAATGAATATTGTGTAGATGATCATAAGGAAAGGAAATTTGGCTGCAACGTGATATGGGCCTTTTTTGGTTTTTCCATTAAAGAATATATAGAGCAACGTCGGCTATTATCGACCGTCGATAATTATCGTCAATTCCTGATTTTGGCCTTTTATTCCACGAAAGATGGTAAATGACGTAATAAATTATGTAATACATGACGTCACTTTTCAATCTTTTCAATTTGAACGAGCTCAACAGTTTGTACGCAAACAAAACAAGTAAGTAAAATTTTACTATAATAAAATTTCATGACGCTTACACATACGATAAGGATGATGCCTTTTCTGTACCAATATCATGTGTCCTTGGCTGCACTTGACTGAATACCTTTCTACTTAAATACAAGTTTAATACATGGAACAACGTTCGCATAGCAAAATTGTGTGTGATTTGCCCTTGAAACTTAAAATATCAGATGTGTTGATAAATGCCGACCCTAATTTATGCAATAGGCAATTATCGACAGGTTTTTATTTTAATTAATGACAAAATAACAAAAGGTCTAAACACTATTTGAAACGTGTTGATATATTGCATTCAGCTATAGATCTTGCACCTATCGATATTGCGATATGCGATTCATGAAAGAAAGGCCTTCTAGAACGTCTTTGCAGCAGTCGAAATTCTAAAAACATTGTGGCAAAGGGAGAGTTCTCATATTTTTCCTATGTTTTCAACTTCAATTTGGTTACCATACGCTTATTCTTTAATAATTTGGTTCTTTTATATAGATGCTTTCAAATTCGTTTGCTGAAAAATTAGATCTATTAACACAGGAGAAGGGTAAATTCTTGTTTTGTCTTTTGCATTAGTCTAAATTGTAAAAAATGTAATGATGTTAAGATTTGCATAACATTTTAATTTGACCTGCAATATCTGTTTTGTTGCAGGTAACAGATATGTCAAAACAAGTTAGAGTCCAGTATTCGCCAACGAAAATGGGACTGGCTATTGAGGCCGTTCGAAGTAAGGCAATGTCTAAACGCAAAGCTGCCATGACGTTTGGTGTGCCGAGGTCAACGCTCTTAGACAAGCTGAGTGGGCGTGTCCCGGAGGTAAGGACTCTTCCTGGTCCAGCGACGGTCTTATCAGCAGCAGAGGAAGACGTGTTGGTGAATTATATCAAATTAATGGCTTCCATTTTATATCCGGTTTCGTGCGAGGAACTTTTAAACGAGGTCAAAAAGATTATTGATGTTGATGGGCGCAAAACGCCATTTAAAAACAGCAAACCAGGAATGGATTGGTTGTATGCCTTCAAGAACCGTCATCCAGATTTAAGCGAGCGCTTCGCCATGACACTTGGGCACCAACGCGCCTTTGTTTATATGGCTATGATTGAATCATGGTATTCAAATCTGTTTAAATACCTTTAAGATGAAATAAATGATTATGAAGATTTGATTCAAGACCCTCGACGGATTTTTACGCCGATGAGAGTGGATTCCCTCTTTGTTATAAATCTGGAAAAGTTCTTGCACAAACGGTTGCAAGACATGTTTACAACGTTAAATCTAGTAACAGACAGCAGATTACGGTCATGGTATTCTTCAATGCATTTGGCGACTGCTTCCCACCATTGATTGTCTATCCAGGTGAAAGATTTCGCGATATCGGATTGAGCAGTTTCCCAGAAGCTATATATGGCCATACTTCTAATGGGTTGATGGACAATGAGCTCTTTGTGACATTTCTGGAAGAATTTTCAAAATACGTAAATCAAAAGTAAATTACCAAACCTGTTGTACTTTTCGTTGACGGACATTCGACTCACATGTCCAGGAGCGCCGCTGAATTCTGCGCCGCTAATGGAATCATTCTATATTGTCTTTTGCCTAACGCCACCCACATTCTGCAACCATGCGATGCTGGATTTTTTTCCCTCATAAAGGCATCGTTGAAGAGACACTTGAAAAATTGGCAAATGGAAAATATTGGAGAGACTTAAACAAAAAAGGACTTTCCCAAAGTGTTCAAGGCAGCATGGGACGCCATTACCAGCTTTGAAAAGGTCCGGACTGTTCTCGTTGAACCCTTCCGGGATAGACGAAACAAAACTAGAGCCTACTTAACTTGCCAATCCTGTCACCATGGCCCTTGATCGAGACCAAGTTCCCGCCCAAGCCCTAGTACAAGACAATGCAAAAGCGCCTGTTCAAGCCTCAAAACAAGCCCATGCCCCTTCCCAAGCCCCAGAAAAGGATCCGGTCCTGATCCAAGTACAAGACAATGCCCATGCCCCCATCCAAGTACCAGACAGTGCCCAAACCCTCATCCAAGTACCAGACAATGCCCATGCCCCCATCCAAGCCTCAGCACAAGACCATGTACCAGTCGTTGTGCTAGCCCAAGCCCCTATCCAAGTCCCAGACGAGGCCTGTGTCCATCTGCCAGTAATAGAACAAGCAAATGCCCTTGTTCAAGTCCCGGAACTGACCCCAGCCCCAGTTCAAGCCATAGTCACAGCCCCTGTGTCTGCCCTGGTGCAAACGTTTGGCACAGGTCTAGCCACTCCCGGTACATCGGCTTCGGGAATCGTGTCTGGTCCTAAAGGTTTCCAATCCTATGTTTCTCCGGCTTTTCTGTCATTAACAGTCCCAGAACCAAAGAAGAAGAAATCTGGTTCCTCAATAAACCAAAAATTACCAAAAGCGCTGTCTGGGTCAGTAGCATTACGAATGTTTGAGGAGAGAGAAAGAAAGAAAGAAGAAGAAAATGAGAGAAAGCAGAGGAGAAAGGAAGAGATTCAAAAGAAACGTAAGGAAAAGGAAGAAATGGCAACACAGCGCAAACGAGATATTGCAGAAAGGAAAAGGAAAAGGGAAGAACAAAAGGCGTTGAAAAGTAAGAAAGGGTGTAAGAAAGGATGTAAGAAAGGTAGAAATGGGTGACAAAGGAAAGAAAGCAGTTCGTCTTCTGAGGAAGAAAATGTGAAGGTGCAGTACGCTGAGTCTGATGACGATTATGATGAAAGAAATATTTGTCCAGGCTGTTTAACCGATGTTGCCCTTACAGATCCTGACTAATAGATTAAATGTCGACGTTGTCCGCGATCGTGGCATGTAAGCTGTACAGGTGAGAAATTCCTGTCGAGCAAATTCAATTCTATCCTTTTCACTGCGAGCTTTGCATTTGAAAGACTATACATTCGACATGATCTGTGTGTCCATCATCGGTTCTGATCCAAAACCCACTCAAGCGTTTGATACTTACCCAGTTTCCGAACAATCCTTGGATTTAATAAGTTTTGTTGCAGATGATTGAAGACAATGATGTTGGAAAATAAGAAAAGGCTACTGATGAACAATTTTATATTTTCCCACAATATGTTCTATCATTTCTGAGCAATGTTTTAAATTATATCACAATTTTAAATTTTCATATGAATTTGGGATCGTCAAAAATGCATTGTTATAGATCTAATGATTTACCTTGTTTTATGTTTAAATTGCCCACAATAAAACGGAATTAAATAATGACAAGTTAGAAGAGTTTTTAAATTGTTTACTTGAAAAAGTGTACGATCTCGGTAATAGCCGAATCCTGTCGATAACGCCCTCCCCACAGTCAACTTATGATGACCTCCCTTTTCTTACTTATACAAATTGGTGCCGATATTTTTTACCAACCAATGGCAAGAGTGTCCGTTAAATATTCTATGTATAACTTTTGTTTCTTTTTGCAGCAGGCTGTCATCGACATGGGTAAGGCTTATGTCTTAAACTGTCGATAATAACCGACGTTGCTCTAGTTCTGAAAAAAAAATCCCCTTCAGCGACAGGAAGAATCGTGCTCAAACTCTGTTTTATGTTCTCAAATATGTATCTTATTGTAAAAATTTGAACTTTGCTTGAGACCTGTGTTGGCTGATTTACCGTTCTTTGTCTTTTTGTCCGCTGTAAAATATATAGTGAATATGTCTGTGTCCAGACTGGTTTTGTCGGGGCAGCAGTGTTTGTTACACATTGCTACTTAAATTCTGGTGAACTGAATCTATTTTCTGGTACAATGAGTTTTGATACACTCAGCCTGGTTATATATTTATTGAACTATTGAACATTCTTGTACAATTCTTGAATTCTCAGCCTGTTTTCTAATGAATGTTGAATTCTAGCCAGCACTCAATGCATTCAGTATTTTTTTTACTGTTAAAAACCTGTGTAAATGATCTTTTATTAAAATTACCTACATGGGATATGAAGTTGCAAGTGTTTATACATTTTTCTAAACATAAATGATAATGCACTTACATTGCTTGAAAAGTGAGAACTGCTTTGAGTAATGTTCAAACTTTTAAGAATTATGCTGTTTTCATTCTTCTCATTCCTTACATGTAGATTGTATGGCAACCAAAGAACTACTACACGTGGACAAACAGCTCCGATGGTGAGGCAAAAGAAATCTCAAGTAACGTCATCAATATCAAGTACCGTGACGACTCAGGAAAGGAATTGCCAGTGAAAGATTTGAAGCAGGATTTTGACATATTTTTAGGTATATGGCGCTTTCTTTAGTATTTCAAAGTGCAGTATTATTATAGTGTTTCATAGTGTTTGATTGTTTGTATAGTGTTATATTATGTCTCATAGTATTTCTTATGGTGCGTGCAGTTTTTCGTACTGTTTATTTATGTTAATTATTTTGTGTACAGTTTTTCATACTGTGTTAGTGTGTTTCTTATTATGTGTACAGTTTTTTCATAGTGCTTTATTTCCTTCCTATTTAAGTTTACAGTTTCAGTGTTTGATTGTATTTTGTTATTTTGCTTTTAGTGTTTAATTGTGTTTTTTAATTTCATGTTTAGTTTTTGCATTGTGTTTATTGTTTTTTCGTATTTTGTGTTTAGTTTTAACATAGTGTTTTATTGTGTTTCATACTTTATAAACAGTTTTTAATAGTGTTAAATTGTGTTCTCATTTTGTGTTTAGTTTTTCATAGTGTTTTTTTTTCCTTTTTTTTGTACAGTTTTTGATAATGTTTTATTGTGTTTCGTATTTTGTGTACAGTTGTTCCTAGTGTTTTTTTGTGTTTCATTTTTTTTGTAATGACTTTATAGTGTTAATTATGTTTCCTAATATTTGTACATTTTTTCAATGTGTTTTATTGTGTTTCTTGTTGTTGTTTTTTTGTGTACAGTTTTTCATAGTTTTTTAGGGTGTTTCATATTTTATGTACAGTTTTTCATAGTGTTTAATTGTGTTTCTCATTTTGTGTACAGTTTTTCATTTCAGTTTTTATTTTGTGTATGGTGTGTCAATGTGCCTTATAGTATTTCTTATTTCATGTATACCGTAATTACTCTATGTTTTCGGACACTCTAAGTTTTCGGACACCCCCTTTTTAAGCAAAAATAATTATTTTTCGTGACTCTTAATTTTCGGACACACGAGTTTTCGTCCATAATTAATGTCTCTAAGTTTTGGGACAGTATATTTTACAGCGCTATTTTACCAAATTTCGGTCCTGTTTTCGATATCTAATGACACTTCGATCATGGGGTTTTACAACCAGATTAACATCATAAAACATGGCAGGTGCATGCCTGAGGGCAACGGACCATTACATATGCGTTATTGGGTAAATAACCTTGTAAACCGGTATTAAACAATAGTTTCGCCCGATAGCATAAGCTTTATGACAATTACCAGGGGTAGGGCCAATTAACAGGTCCATTATCTACCGCAATGGTACAACCCCATCTCAGTAATATAACTGTGACAAATACTAAACGCTTCGAAGTGTGATGCACCCTTTTGCAAGTTTCACGAACAATGGAAGGTGTTAGACAACAAATATCGGAAATGAACAAACAAAGAATTCATAGTTTGCTTTTGTATTGCGTTAATTACAGGTTCATACTAGCGTGTATCGGTACATCACATGCTCATCTTTGAACACGTTGGTCAAAGTACAACCTTGTAGTAACTTTCTGTCACATAAATGAAGCATTTAAAATAATTTAAAATGCAGTGCAAACATATATAACTGTAATTTATACTTTGCGGCATGGTATTTTACAAGCACGTGCTATTACCGGTAGTCGTTGATACTATTGACGCTATTTTCGGACACTTCAATTTTCGACTCTAAGTTTTTGGAAACCTGTATTTTGTGAATATTTTTCGTATCTAAGTTTTCGGACACGAAAATAAATAATTATTTTTACGTCTCCGAAAACATAGAGTAATTATGGTAGTTTTCAGTAGATTTTTGTTGTGTTTTTTATTGTTTTTGTTTGATCTTTCTAAGACTTCATTTTTTGGCTTAGCTGTCTTTTTCTCAATAAATAGGAAGTCTGTGATTTGCAAGCCTATAAAAAAATATGTATATTATCATTTGTTTAGCGTACTAGCATGAATTTTTTCAAGATGGAGAAGTTTGAGGTTTTGTTGATAATCCATTAAAATGTTTATCAACAGATCGTAAAGATTTTATTACCGAAGATACTTTAAAAGATGGGCTGACACAAGAATGGGAAGATCCAATGATGATACACACAGTAAGCATTGCAGAACTTTATTTCACAGTTTGCTAATTTAAGATTTTTATATTTATATTGTCTTTTGTCGGCTTTATTTATGAGTGCTTGAAATTCAAACAGATGAATGTTTCAGAGCCCCAAAATGTAAAATTACATTATTTAATTGTGCGTATTTGTTGATTTCTATACAAATGCTTTTTTTCAGGTTAAAATAATGAAAAAGTATTATACTGTTGATACAAGTCAACTATATTTATGGTGATATTAAAAATATGATTTTTTAAAAGAATTTTATGTATTTCTTTACTTTGCAGGCTATAATTCAATAAACGTTACTTGTTAGCACTTCAAAACTTCTTTGTCTGCAGGTGACAGTGAAAGTTGGAATGGCCCTGTCTTTAACTCTCAGCCAGTTGTTCAACATGTCCTCGTACAATCCAGAGGTGGACCTGGACAACAACACCACGACCCCAGCACCTGAGCAGGAAATAACTATAGAGACAGATAACGTAACGTTCTACCTCTATATCAGGTGGGTTCTTTGCTTTTTTCCTCTTCTTTAGATAGGTGTCTATATGAACCAATTTATTTATGCTAGATTGCATCAGTAGTCTAAGGCTTATTCAAATGCCTTCAAGCCCATTTCCTGGGTAGAACCAGTACTTGGTATCTGTAGGAGAGATCTCAAGAACACTCACAGTGGGGATTTGACGAGTGACCTCCTGGTCTCTAAGCAGAAACCATATCCTCTCACTAAGGCGCCCTTGGATAGCTGTAGTTAAACTTTATACCTCTACATGAGTAGCTGTAAAACTTTCTACCTCTACAGTGGGTGAGTGTTACAATTCTAGATCTATATAGGGTGCATGCTATACTTTCTACCTCTATATTAGGTGAATGTTTTCTGTTGTAACTCTATATAGGGTGCATGCTATACTTTCTACCTCTATATTAGATGAGTGTTTTCTGTTGTCACTCTATATAGGGTGCATACTATACTTTCTACCTCTACAGTAGGTGAATGTTTTCTGTTCTAACTCTATAAAGGGTGCATGTTATACTTTCTACCTCTACATTAGGTGTTTACTGCTCTAACTCTATATAGGGTGCATGCTATACTTTCTTTCCTCTGCATTTGGTGAGTGTTCACTGTCCTAACTCTATATAGGGTGCATGTTATACTTTCTACCTCTACAGTGGGTGAGTGTTACAATTCTAGATCTATATAGGGTGCATGCTATACTTTCTACATCTATATTAGGTGAGTGTTTACTGTCTACCTTTATAAAGGGTGCATGTTATACTTTCTACCTCTACATTAGGTGTTTACTGTTGTAACTCTATATAGGGTGCATACTATACTTTCTTCCTCTGCATTTGGTGAGTGTTCACTGTTCTAACTCTATATAGGGTGCATGTTATACTTTTTACCTCTGCATAAGTTGAGTGCGAACTGTTGTAACTCTAAAAAGGGTGGATGCTATACTTTCTACCTCTACATTAGGTGAATGTTTTCTGTTCTTACTCTATATATGATGCATGAAATACTTTCTACCTCTATGTTAGGTGAATGTTTTCTGTTCTAACTCTATAAAGGGTGCATGCTATACTTTCTACCTCTACAGTAGGTGAGTGGTTACTGTTGTCACTCTATATAGGGTGCATGCTATACTTTCTACCTCTACATTAGGTGAGTGTTTTCTGTTGTCACTCTATATAGGGTGCATGCTATACTTTCTACCTCTACAGTAGGTGAGTGGTTACTGTTGTCACTCTATAAAGGGTGCATGCTATACTTTCTACCTCTACAGTAGGTGAGTGTTTTCTGTTGTCACTCTATATAGGGTGCATGCTATACTTTCTACCTCTACAGTAGGTGAGTGTTTTCTGTTGTCACTCTATAAAGGGTGCATGCTTTACTTTCTACCTCTATGTTAGGTGAGTGTTTTCTGTTGTCACTCAATATAGGGTGCATGCTATACTTTCTACCTCTACAGTAGGTGAGTGTTTTCTGTTGTCACTCTATATAGGGTGCATGCTATACTTATTACCTTTACATTAGATGAGTGTTTTCTGTTGTCACTCTATATAGGGTGCATGCTATACTTTCTACCTCTACAGTAGGTGAGTGTTTTCTGTTGTCACTCAATATAGGGTGCATGCTATACTTTCTACCTCTATGTTAGGTGAGTGTTTTCTGTTGTAACTCTATATAGGGTGCATGTTATACTTTCTACCTCTATATTATTTGAGTGCTTACTGTTGTTACTCTATTAACCGTGGTTTCTAAACTTTCTACCTGTACAGTAGGTGAGTGGTTACTGTTGTAACTCTATATAGGGTGCATGCTATACTTTGTACCTCTATATTAGGTGAGTGTTTACTGTTCTTACTCTACATAGGGTGCATATTATACTTTCTACCTCTACATTAGGTGATTTTTACTGTTCTAGCTCTATATAGGATGCACATTATACTTTCTACCTCTACATTAGTTGAGTGTTTACTGTTCTAACTCAATGTAGGTTGCATGTTTTACTTTCTACCTCTACAGTAGGTGAGTGGTTACTGTTGTAACTCTATATAGGGTGCATGTTATACTTTCTACCTCTATGTTAGGTGAGTGTTTACTGTTCTAACTCTATATAGAATGCATGTTATACTTTCTACCTCTATATTAATTGAGTGTTTACTGTTTTAACTCTATATAGGGTGCATGTGATACTTTCTACCTCTATATTAATTGAGTGTTTACTGTTTTAACTCTATATAGGGTGCATGTGATACTTTCTACTTCTACAATAGGTGAGTGTTTACTGTTCTAAGTCAAGATAGGGTGCATGTTATACTTTCTATCTCTACATTTGTTGAGTTTTTACTGTTCTAACTCTTTATATGGTACATGTTATGCTTTCTATTTACTGATCTTACTCTATGTAGGATGCATGTTATACTTTCTACCTCTATGTTAGGTAAGTGTTTAGTGTTCTACCTCTCTATAGGGTGAAATTTTACTTTTTACCTCTAGATTAGGTGAGTGTTTACTGTCTACCTCTATATAGGGTGCACATAATACTTTCTACCTGTACATTAGGTAAGTGTTTACTGCTCTACCTCTATATAGGCTGCATGTTCTACATTCTACCTCTATATTAGATGAGTGTTTACTGTTCTACCTCTATATAGGGTGCATGCTATACTTTCTACATCTACATTAAGTGAGTGTTTACTGTTCTACCTCTATATAGGGTGCATGTTATACTTTCTACCTCTTTATTAGGTGAGTGTTTACTGTCTACCTATAAATAGGGTGGATGCTATACTTTCTACCTCTACATTAGGTGAATTTTTACTGTTATTCCTCTTTATAGGGTGCATGTTATACTTTCTACTTCTACATTAGGTGAATCTCTACTGTTCTAACTCTTTATATGGTGGATGTTATACTTTCTACCTCTTCATTTGGTAAATTTTTACTTTTCTACATCTTTATAGGGTGCATGTTATACTTTCTACTTCTACATTAGGTGAATGTTTACTGTTCTAACTCTATATAGGGTGCATGTTATACTTTCTACATCTACATTAGGTGAGTGTTTACTGTTCTACCTCTATATAGGATGCATGTTACTTTCTACCTCTACATTAGGTGAGTGTTAACTGTTATAACTCTATATAGGGTGCTTGTTATACTTCCTACCTTTACATTAGGTGAGTGTTAACTGGTATAACTCTATATAGGGTGCATGTAATACTTTCTACTTATACATTAGGTGAGTGTTAACTGTTATAACTCTATATAGGGTGCATGTTATACTTCTTACCACTACATTAGGTGATTGTTTAATGTTCTAACTCTATATAGGGTACATGTTATACTTTCTACCTCTACATTAGGTACATTTTATACTTTCTATCTGTACATTAGGTGGGTGTTATACTTTCTACTTCTGCATTAAGAAAATTTATGCTTCCTACCGCTTAGTAATGTGGGTTAAACACTGTTTGCCTCTTCATAAGGTGGGTGTTTAATATCTACCTCTATATTAGGAGAATGTTATGCTATCTATTTCTAAATTAGGGGATAGCTATGCTATAAACTCAACATAAGATGGATGTTATGCTTTTAACCTCAAAATTAGGTAGATGTTATGCTTGTAACCTCAACCTTAGGGGTTATGCTTATAATCTCATTATAAGGTGGGTGTGACATTATGTGCCTCAACATTAGGTGGGTGTGACATTGTGTGCCTCTACATTAGGTGGGTTTGGCATTATGTGCCTCAACATAAGGTGGGTGTGACATTGTGTGCTTCTACATTAGGTGGGTGTCATGCCATCTACCTCTGCATTGGGTAGGTGTTATGCTTTTAACCTGAATATTAGGTGGGTGTTCAAGATATAACATGCATCTTTACTGCAGACTGTGGGTTATCCTGTAACAAATTATCATAGAAAAATGTTTTTGTTTTACCACGATCTTATAGCATTTATAGTGAGATATTCTGAAATAAACATGACAAACTGTCTGTCTGTCCATCTCTTCTTCTGTCAGTCTGTCTGTCCATACATCTGTCCTTCCATCAGTCAGTCTGTCTGTCCATCAGTCTGTCTGTCCGTCCATCAGTCTGTCTGTCAATACATCTGTCCTTCTATTAGTCTGTCTGTCCTTCCATCAGTCTGTCTGTTCATACATCTGTCTGTCTGTTCGTGCATCTGTCCATCCATCAGTCTGTCTGTCCATCCATCTGTCCTTCCATCAGTCTGTCTGTCCATCCATCTGTCCTTCCATCAGTCTGTGGATTCGTGCATCTGTCCTTCCATCAGTCTGTCAGTTCATGCATCTGTCCTTCCATCAGTCTGTCTGTCCATCAATCTGTCCTTCCATCAGTCTGTCTGTCCATCCATCTGTCCTTCCATCAGTCTTTATGTCCATCCATCTGTCCTTCCATCAATCTTTATGTCCATACATCTGTCCTTCCATTAGTCTCTCTGTGCTTCCATCAGTCTGTCTGTCCATCCATCTGTCTGTCCATCCATTTGTCCTTCAATCAGTCTGTCTCTCCATCCATCTGTCCTTCCACCAGTCAGTCTGTTCATACATCTGTCCTTTCATCAGTCTGTCTGTTCATCTCTTCTCATAATGGGTATATGAGCCCTCTTCTCATAACCTGTATATTAGCCCTCTACTCATAACTGGTATATAAGCCCTCTACTCATAACTGGTATATTAGCCCTCTACTCATAACTGGTATATTACCCCTCTACTCATAACTGGTTTATTAGCCCTCTACTCATGTCTTGAATATTAACCCTCTACTCATAACTGGTATATTAGCCCTCTACTCATAACTGGTATATTACCCCTCTACTCATAACAGGTATATTAGCCCTCTACTCATGTCTTGAATATTAACCCTCTACTCATAACTGGTATATTAACCCTCTACTCATAACCAGTATATTAGCCCTCTACTCATAACTGGTATATTAACCCTCTACTCATAACCAGTATATTAGCCCTCTACTCATAACTGGTATATTAGCCCTCTACTCATAACTGGTATATTAACCCTCTACTCATAACCAATATATTAGCCCTCTACTCATAACTGGTATATTAGCCCTCTACTCATAACTGGTTTATTAGCCCTCTACTCATAACTGGTTTATTAGCCCTCTACTCATAACTGGTATATTAGCCCTCTACTCATAACTGGTATATTAGCCCTCTACTCATAACTGGTATATTAGCCCTCTACTCATAACTGGTATATTAGCCCTCTACTCATAACTGGTATATTAGCCCTCTACTTATAACTGGTTTATTAGCCCTCAACTCATCATTGGTATATCAGCCCTGTACTCATAACTAGTATATTAGCCCTCTACTCATAACTGGTTTATTAGCCCTCTACTCATAACTGGTTTATTAGCCCTCTACTCATAACTGGTTTATTAGCCCTCTACTCATCATTGGTATATCAGCCCTGTACTCATAACTAGTATATTAGCCCTCTACTCATGACTGGTTATTAGCCCTCTACTCATAACTGGTTTATTAGCCCTCTACTCAAAACTGGTTTATTAGCCCTCTACTCATCATTGGTATATCAGCCCTGTACTCATAACTAGTATATTAGCCCTCTACTCGTTACTGGTATATTAGCCCTCTACTCATAACAGGTATAGTAACCCTGTACTCATAACTGGTATGTAAGCCCTCTACTCATAACTGGTATATAAGCCCTCTACTCATAACTGGTATATTAACCCTCTACTCATAACCAGTGTATAAGCCCTCTACTCATAACTGGTATATTAACCCTTTACTCATAACA
Organism: Dreissena polymorpha; assembly: GCF_020536995.1. Taxonomy (NCBI): domain Eukaryota; kingdom Metazoa; phylum Mollusca; class Bivalvia; order Myida; family Dreissenidae; genus Dreissena; species Dreissena polymorpha. The sequence continues at coordinate 108,632,843 of NC_068356.1, read as the reverse complement.
GGTATATTAGCCCTGTATTCATAAATGGTATATTAATCCTCTACTCATTACAGGTCTCTATTCATAACTGGTATATTAGCCCTCTACTCATAACTCATATATTAGCCCTCTTCTCATACTGATATACAAACCCTCTACTCATAACTGGTATATTAACCCTCTACTCATAACTGGTATATATGCCCTCTACTCATAACTGGTATATTAACCCTCTACTCATAACTGGTATATATGCCCTCTACTCATAAGTCATTTATTAGCCCTCTTCCCATAACTGGTAGATCAGCCCTTTACTCATAACTAGTATATTAGCCCTCTACTCATATCTGGTATATTAGCCCTCTACTCATAACCGGTATATTAGCCCTCTACTCATAACTGGTATATTAGCCCTCTTCTCATAACTGGTAGATCAGCCCTCTACTCATAACCGGTATATTAGCCCTCTACTCATAACTGGTATATTAACCCTTTGCTCATATCAGGTATATTAGCCCTGTATTCATTAATGGTATATTAACCCTCTACTTATAACTGGTATATTATCCCTTAACTCATCACTGGTATATCAGCCCTCTACTCATAACTGGTGTATAAGCCCTCCATTCATAACTGGTTTATTAGCCCACTTCTCATAACTGGTATATTAGCACTCTACTCATAACCGGTATATTAGCCCTCTACTCATAACTTGTATTTTAACCTTCTACTCATAACTGATATATGAACCCTCTACTCATAACCGGCATATAAGCCCTCTACTCATTACTGGTTTATTAACCCTTTACTTATAACATGTATATAAGCCCTCTATTAATAACTGGTATATTAACCCTCTACTCATTACTATTCATAACTGGTATATTAAAAATCCCCTACTCATAACTGGTATATTAGCCCTCTACTCATAACTGGTAGATTAGCCCTCTACTTATAACTGGTATATTAGCCCTCTACTCATAACTGGTAGATTAGCCCTCTACTTATAACTGGTATATTATTCCTCTATTCATAAATGGTATATTAGCCATCTATTCATAACTGGAATATTAATCCTCTAATCATAACCGGTATATAAGCCCTCTACTCATAACTGGTATGTTAACCCTCTACTCTTAACTCTTTTATTTGCCCTCTACTCATAACAGGTATATTAGCCCTCTACTCATAACTAGTATATTAGCCCTCTACTCATAACTGGTAGATTAGCCCTCTACTCATAACTGGTTTATCAGCCCTGTACTCATAACTAGTATATTAGCCCTCTACTCATAACTAGTATATTAGCTCTCTACTCATAACTGGTATATTAGCCCTCTACTCATAACTGGTATATTAGCCCTCTACTCATAACTGGTAGATTAGCCCTCTACTCATAACTGGTATATAAGCCCTCTACTCATAACTGGTATATTAGCCCTCTACTCATAACTGGTATATTAGCCCTCTACTCATAACTGGTATATTAGCCCTCTACTCATAACTGGTATATTAGCCCTCTACTCATGTCTTGAATATTAACCCTCTACTCATAACTGGTATATTAACCCTCTACTCATAACTGGTATATTAGCCCTTTACCTATAACCTGTATATCAGCCCTGTACTCATGACTGGTATATTAGCCCTCTACTCATAACTGGTATATTAGCCCTCTACTCATAACTGGTATATTAGCCCCCTACTCATAACTGGTATATTAACTCTCTACTCAATACTGGTATATTAGCCCTCTACTCATAACTGGTATATTAGCCCTCTGCTCATAACTGGTTTATTAGCCCTCTACTCATAACTGGTATATTAGCCCTCTACTCATAACTGGTATATTAGCCCTCTACTCATAACTAGTATATTAACCCTCTACTCATAACTGGTAGATTAGCCCTCTACTCATAACAGGTGTATTTGCCCTCTTCTCATAACTGGTATATCAGCCCTCTACTCGTAACTGGTATATTAGCCCTCTACTCATAACTGCTGTATTTGCCCTCTTCTCATAAGTGGTATATTAGCCCTTTTCATGACTGGTATATAAGCCCTCTACTCATAACTCATATATTAACCCTCTACTCATAACTCTTATATTAGCCCTCTTCTTAGTTGCATCAAATAATGAACCTAGGGTCAAAACTGGACACATCCAGGGTTCCATTCGACTGCTGAAATAAAGTCTAGTATTTTTAGTCTGTTCTTTTACAAGTTATCTATGAGAACTATGTTTATCTTTACTGGGTCTATCTTTCTAGATAAAACATGTGTATAGTAAAGTTGACGTTTTGTGTAAATGACATTTTTATTTTTTTTATTTTATACACAAATGGTAAGTCTGAGCCATTTGGAGCGTATTTAAGTAAATGCATTTTTCTGTACAAATAAAAAAAATTCTTAAGAAAGTTTTGTATACTAAGAACTCTTTTTTAGTGTCAAAGATATTTGGTTTTCAGTGCTTGGGAATCGCCAACTATTTGGAAGCATGATTTCAACTGTGTCCTTCCTCTCTCGGCTGAACGGATGAATGAAATGATGGCTTATATGGATGACTTGACCTTTGAAAACGACACTTCCCCACCTCGGACAACCTTCATGACTGACCAACCCAACAGATGGACTTGCTTCTTCAGTATACAGGACCTCAACATGTGTGTATAGTATCATACACAGCCCTTATACTGGTTGACAGGGTGATGAGCCCACTTCTGAAACCATTCAACAAACCTGCAGTCTTACAAACATTCAACTGACTGAATGGTTCACAGTTCTTAATCTACAAGTACAAGTTAATGTAGGGAATGATGAACCTGTATATGCAGATAATAGGGTTGACATTCAAATATTGTTTAGGCCATTCCTATTAAATGATGTTTCAGGTGAGGTTTTGAGATAACCTTTTGCACATTGTTTGTCATGCATTGTCAACAGTTACGTCAAGAACACTTTTAAGGCCAAATTTATTTCCCAGTCTTCACCAAAATTGTTCTAAACATTTCATCCTATGATATTCCTGCCAAAGTTGAAAGTGGGTCATGTGGGATCAAAAACAATATCAATTGACAAACTAAATAAAAAGCATGTGAATACTATTGAAGTCACCTATTTTTGCTCAATAGCATGAAACTTGCTAAGACCATTTGTTCTAATGTTCTAATGTATCTGTTTTATCTTTGCTCAGCTGGAATATGGTCAAGTTGGTAAATTGTCCTACAAATCAATTGCTTTCAAGGATGGAGGGAGAGCAGTTTTCTTTATATGGAGATAGCAAAACCTTGTGAACATTCTAGAAGTCATGTTTTTTGTCCAATCTTCATAAAGCTTAGATGCAACATCTGATCTAATGATTCTTCTGCCAAGTTCAAAAATGGTTCTGGTCTGTTGAAAACCTGAAAATCATGAGAACCAGGAGCAGGGAAGTTTTCTTTATATGGCTTTTGGAACTGAAAACCATGGAAACATTTCCATATGTCACTCTTTTGACCAGCTCAGCATGAAACTTGCTCAAAAGATTGAAGCGGAAACGGCAGTTGTCCATAACTGTCTCTAATGTTCTAAAAACCTTGTGAAGATTGTAGAAGTGAGGAAGTTCTGGTCTGTTGATTTTGTAGAGTAATTGCCACATTTTCTTCTTCTTCCCATGATTTCAATGCGCAACATCAGGTAGCGACCTCCAGTTTCTTTAATATTCTTGTTTTATAGCTGTACATGTCTTGAGATGGTAATACTGTAAATCTACAGTTAATGGAATCATCAAAAACTAATATTTTTGCAAATAATTTTTCATAATAGACTTTAGAGTTAGACTACCTTATTCGCTAATCGATTGGCCATTCAGGCTTATATTTCTTTGTCATGAGTATATCATGGTTGTTTATACATTTAAAAATATTTCTTCATAGATAATATCACAATTTTGTTCACAATATGAGCAGGTCTCATAACTTCCAAAGATATGGTGTATTTCAGAACTGAAGATACGCCTTACTATGTGGGGGTCAAGCACACAACTGATGATATGGATATGCCATGGTTGGAGGTTCAGGAGCCAAACGGAACCACCACCACCACTACCAGCACCACAACTACTACAACCACAACCACAACCACTACAACCACAACCACACCTACGACTACCACGGATAGCCCCACAACAACACCCCTGCCACTATGTTCTTGTGTAGGGAAATCTTGGTGTAAAGAAAAATATAGCAGCGTAAAACCTTGCACTCTCACAATAGGAGAAGGAGGAGGGGGTGGAGGTAGTAATGGTGGGGGTGCAGGAGGCGGGAGTGGTGAGTGAACATTTTAAACTTTTGATGACTGATTCATGAAAACACTGTGTTGATTTTCAAAATATTCTTGCCATCCAAGAATTAGGTACATCCTGTGGAAAAGTAATGTTAGGTCATCTCTTGAACATTTGACCAATTATGAGTTTATTTTGGTAGTTGAAATGAACAACACATGTATGTATGTATTATATTATAAATTTACTTTAAATCCCAGATTAACTTTGAAGAAACAATCACGGTTTATGAAGCTTAGAGACAGTTAACTTTACTTCAAGATGTTCAACGGCATTTATTATAAACTTTTTATGGCAGGAAATGTTCATACTACCAGCATATCTTGCTTTGGTTATTCTTCACACATGTTATAGTAATTTGAAAGTATCTTGCTGTTTTGGTTTTGCAGTTTTTTAAGCGAATACTTTTTAATTATTACTCAGTATATAATTCTTTACTTCTTGTCATGTCTCTTTTTATACAACTTCTCAATTACATTCACCAAGCCTTTGCAGAAAGCTTTATCACTTTCAGCAAATCTTAGTTTTTTTTTCTATACCTCACCGTCTTCAATCACTTTGTCTTTGTAATATATCTCACTTTCGATGATCAGTTAGTTTTAATACTATATCTCTTTTTCACCAATCACTTAGTGTTTGTTCTTTATCTTAATTCCAGCAATCATGTGGTTTTTGTACTTTATCTCATTTCCAGCAATGGCATAGTCTTTGTTCTATATCTTACCTTCATGTATCACTTTATTAAACACCTCACTTCCAGCAATATCTTAGTCTTTGTTATATATCTCACTTCCAGCTATCTCCTTGTCTTTATTTCATATCATTTTTCCATCAATCACTTAGTATTTATTTCCCGTTTATTTAATAATCCAACTGTAAAATTTGGTCTATACTGGGGGACATAAAAATTATATTAATCATGCATTTATTGTTCTTTTTTCAAATAAAGTATTAAAATCAAATAGTATGGTGACTATTGTTTTTGCCCTGTCTGTTTGTTTGTTTGCATCATGCTTCAACATTGGCAATAACTTTTGCAATATTGAAGATAGCAACTTGCATGCTATTTTTGCATGCATGACTGTGTATCTCATAGAGCTGCACATTTTGAGTGGTGAAAGGTCAAGGTCATCCTTCAAGGTCAAAGGTCAAATATATGGGGGGACATAGTGTTTTACAAACACATCTTTTTAGTCGTGAAATAAACGGTTTCTTTCTTATTGTAAAAAATCAAATAAATACAGTATATGACTAAAACTTAATGTTAATTCAATTATTCAATGCCAGGCTTATTGCCTCAAGTATAATCAGTTCTAACCTGGGCATGGAATTAATTACAGTCCACTCTCGTTATCTCGAAGTAGGCGGGAACAAGAAAAAATATCGAGATAACGAGAGTTCGAGATATCCGAAAAGCCGAAAGAAAAAAATGAGACGAAAATTTACCTCGTTTTTAACATCTAAATACCTGCTAAGTGGTCTAACTAAAGCCGTCACCGTGTGGCATAATACTCTCTTCCTGATATATACGCGTTTTTTATGAAGGAACAATTAAATTTGCTATTTGAATGCTGCTTAAAATGACGTTTTAAGTATTACAGAATTGCATGAACACATGCGGTTATAATTTTTCTAAATTGTTGAGTAAACATCCGGTAATGTTGCTATTTAAAGCTATGATGCAATTCACGTCCAATCAAGACGAGGGTTTTCCATCTGAACATGCTTAAATAACGTTCTGGAATACTGAACTGTACATGTACATTTTGTAGTTTGAAATACTAATGATAATGACTTTGGAGTTCAATGATAGAACAACATTCTGCAAATTTGCGACGGTTTATATACGCAAAAATATAACTCAATGCATTTTGGAATGTTGGTTGTAAAAACAAGTAGTCTTTCGGCCGGCGATATATTAATTGCAGTTAATTGATGTTAAAGTGACAGTTAAAGTGACAGGCCTTACTCAAGTGTTAATGGCTAACGACATTGCACATGTGTGATCATTGATGCAATTAATGGGTCAATTTCCTACCGAACAGTATCGGGAGCAGCCAGGCGAAGCGGGAGGTGAAGTATCAAAGAAAAATTGTCTCACCTTTTGCCGACACTGGAACAGTTATTCGCACTTCAAGATAAACCACAGTAAAAACATGTAAAATCGGGACTTGGGACAAAATTTTATATCGAGATAACGAATTATTCGACATAACGAAAATCGAAATATGCGATGTTTATTTATAAAGATAAAGAAGGAAAAAAGTTGGGACATTGAGCTTACTTCGACATATCGAGAATATCGAGATATCCGATGTCGAGATAACGAGGGTGGACTGTAGCTATGGCAATTTATCATACCGCTGCATTGATATCTGCCTGATATAACATTGCCTGATATATTATTTTATATCATGGACAACAGGAAGTTCTTATATCAGTCATGTGTGTGGAGGATGGTCATATTACTCGGAATCAACTATAAAGTAATCATTTTTAGTAAAATCTAATCAGATTCAACAAAACAAACAATTTGATACCAAGATGTTATATATTTTAAACACAAAACGCAACACAAACAGCATAATTTTCTTTCTAGCGCAAACAACCACTGTTCCGCCCCCACCTGCATACAAGCCGGCACTTTATCGACTCAACTTCTTAACGACCTTCTGCGTCTGGTGGAACCCAGAAACTGATACATGGAACTCCGAGGGCTGCCAGGTATTGTTAATTCACTTCATTATAACTTTGTCCATCATGCACAGTGTGTTGTGTGTTGTACATCATTTGTCGTCCATCAACTTTTACTTCAAACATTTCTTCAAAACCACGAGGCAGATTTCAGCGAAACTTCACAGGAGTGATCCTTGGGTGACCCACTCTTAATTTTTGTCACATTGTTTGGGTCTGCTGTATATGTTGGTTACTAGAGCTAAAAATAGATTAAAAGAAAAAAATCTCTTCAGAAAGAGTCAGAGATTTAATACTTGGTGTGCAATATTGTATAGTGGTCCTCTACTAAGTTAGTTTAAATCATGCCGTAGGAGTTCGAACTTGCCCTGCTTCGGGGGTCATACTATTTATATAGACTTGTATATTAAATAAAAATTTCTTTCTTAAAAACCACGCTGCGCAGAGCTTTGATGTTTGGTATGTAACATTAGAAAGAGGTCCTGTATGAAGCTTGTTAAAATCACGTCCCTTAGTTAAATACTCAAAAGTGTAATATTTGGTATGTTACATCACATGGACTGGTCTTCTACTAATTATGTTGAAATTATGCCCCTTGGATCAAAGTTAGCACTGCCTCAGAATGAAATATGTTACATTGAAATACATAGAACAAAAACAACATCTTCATTAACCATAAAGGAAACAGCTTTCATATCTGGTGTGTGAGCTCAATTTGTGGTCCTGTAACATAGTTCAAATTATGCCCCTGGGTTCAAAACTGGCCACGCCCCAGGAGAGCAATCTAAGGCCATAGCCATAATTGTTATAAATTTCTAATGTTCTTGAGGGAATATACATACAATTTGAAACATTGACTGATTTCATATTTTAAATGTTACATATTGACTGGTTTCAGACAGATGGTTTGGGTGAGCCTAATCTGCAACCATTTAATACAGTACTTAAATTTGGCTGCAATTTGTAGGTTGGTCCATTAACGGAGGTCACACGAATCCACTGTCGGTGCAACCACCTGACGGCGTTTGGGGCTGGTTTTGCCGTTCCGATGAACACAATCAACCTGAGTGACTCTGCATTCAAGAACCTGGACTCGAACCCGATTGTGTTTGCCACCATGGTCTCCTTGATGTGTCTGTACCTGCTCATGTGCATCTGGGCACGGAAAAAAGATAAGAAAGATGCCATCAAGGTGATTACCAGCGTTCTTACCATGCAGATCAAGATTACAAATTTCCTTACATTAATGCAATCTTGTGACTCTACTTATATGCACACATTTTTTTGGTGAGCTTGTTACTATTGATAAGTGTGTGTGTGTGGGGGGGGTGTCTCATCACGTATCAAACAATTGTTAGCTGCAACAATTGAAGTATCCACTGTAACATTGTAACATTTTGAACAATAGGAATCAACGGGTTGTGAAAGCATTACGCTTTTCAATGGAATACACTTGAAACATTATTAGTAGTAAATGTATGTTATCATTTAAAATTTAAATTATTTTCATTACATTTGAACATTTTTCCTTAAACTTTGACTGCAGCCTAGTTTTGAAGTATTAGTCTGCTCGCATATTAAATTGGTGGTTAACTAAAATAAATTCATTAAAATTTATAAGTTTTTGAAATGATCATTGTTTCAAAGTCTATACAATTTGGTCTAAAAATATTTTTTTCTTCAGTGCTTTGTCTCAATTCTAACTAATTATATGTCTAAGGACAAGATGCTTTTGATTCAATGTTTGCAAACTGATCATTGAGATATTCATATAACTCTGTTTGACATGACATGACCATTATTTTTTATAATCATAAAATGTAACCTGTTCTAATACATAGTCAAAACAGAGTGTGTATATTTTGTTATCACTACATTATTAACTATTAAAGTGTTGGCTTTCATAATTTCATTGTTATGAAATTACATGAGTGGCCATTTAAGAAATGAGATTACATGGAACTTAAAATACTCTTAATTTATAAGTATAGAAGTTCATATAATCAGATTACAGTAAATGATTACAGTAAATGTAACATTTTTCATTGCAAACTGTTTTGATACTATAAGGTATCATTGGTTGAATTTCCATACTGACTTAAACGTGGAACAGATTGTATGCCCGCTAAATATCCTCTTATGAAACAAATAAACATATTATATTTGTGGGTAAGTCAGTTCAAACTATGGTTCTTAGATACAGTGTACAGGTACATCGTAATTTTCAAAGCAATGTTTAATTTTAAATGAGGCCCTTCAAATGTATTCAGTATAAGAATCAGTTGCAAACCATTTTGAACATGTCCAGTTTACCAATACAGCACATGAAGTTCTCTAAAGTAAATTATAACCAAATGATCTGACATATATATGTATCTATATAATATTATGATATGATGGTGTTCTAAAAATTGTGTCTGTCCATTTTGCTGTGTAAAGTTGTGCACATATCGTTACTACAACAAGTTCTCAAAACACAATGCTAGTGTCATGTTCTATATATATTAGCTTGACTTTTTATGGAATAGTCTGATCTCTGCTCACCCAAATCTTGGAGTCCACTGGCTACATAATGCTCTGGTTAGCCCATCTATATAACTGTTTCTAATTACAGGTATTAAATTAAAACTTCACACATGTGTTTCGGGCCATTGTGTGAGGTCTCCGAACAGATTCCATAACTCTGACCTGTAATTTAGTATTATAATATAATTATGCCTCTTTGTACTTATTATGACCCCCTTAGAAGAAGAGGCGGTATATTGCTTTGCACATGTCGGTCTGTCGGTCGGTCCGTCCACCAGGTGGTTTCCGGATGATAACTCAAGAACGCTTGGGCCTAGGATCATGAAACTTCATAGGTACATTGATCATGACTCGCAGATGACCCCTATTGCTTTTGAGGTCACTAGGTCAAAGGTCAAGGTCACGGTGACCCGAAATAGTAAAATGGTTTCCGGACGATAACTCAAGAATGCTTAGGCCTAGGATCATGAAACTTGATAGGTAGATTGATCATGACTTGCAGATGACCCTTATTGATTTTCAGGTCACAAGGTCAAAGGTCAAGGTCACAGTGACCCAAAATAGTAAAATAGTTTTTGGATGATAACTCAAGAACGCTTAGGCCTAGGATCATGAAACTTGATAGGTAGATTGATCATGACTCGCAGATGACCCCTATGGATTTTCAGGTCACTAGGTCAAAGGTCAAGGTCACAGTGACCCGAAATAGTAAAATGGTTTCCGGATGATAACTCAAGAACGCTTATGCCTAGGATCATGACACTTCGTAGGTAGATTGATAATGGCTGGCAGATGACCCCTATTGATTTTCAGGTCACTAGGTCAAAGGTCAAGGTCACGGTGACCCAAAATAGTAAAATGGTTTCCGGATGATAACTCAAGAACGCTTATGCCTAGGATCATGAAACTTCATAGGTACATTAATCATGACTCTCAAATGACCCCTATTGATTTTCAGATCACTAGGTCAAAGGTCACAGTGACCCGAAATAGTAAAATGGTTTCCGGATGATAACTCAAGAACGCTTATGCCTAGGATCATGAAACTTTATAGGTAGATTGATCATGACTCGCAGTTGACCCCTATTGATTTTCAGGTCACTATATCAAAGGTCAAGGTCACGGTGACCTGAAATAGTAAAATGGTTTCCGGATGATAACTCAAGAACGCTAATGGCTATGATAATGAAATTTCATAGGTACATTGATGATGACTTGCAGATGACCCCTATTGATTTTGAGGTCACTAGGTCAAAGGTCAAGTTCATGGTGACCCGAAATAGTAAAATGGTTTCCGGATGATAACTCAAGTACGCTTATGCCTAGGATCATGAAACTTCATAGGTACATTGATCATGACTCGCAGATGACCCCTATCAATTTTGAGGTCACTAGGTCAAAGGTCAAGTTCACGGTGACCCGAAATAGTAAAATGGTTTCTGGATGATAACTAAAGAACACTTATGCCTAGGATCATGAAACTTGATAGGTAGATTGATCATGACTTGCAGATGACCCCTATTGATTTTCAGGTCATTAGGTCAAAGTTCAAGGTCACGGTGACCCGAAATAGATAAATGGTTTCCGGATGATAACTCAAGAACGTTTATGGCTAGGATCATGAAACTTCATAGGTACATTGATCATGACTGGCAGATAACCCCTATTGATTTTCAGGTCATTAGGTCAAAGGTCAAGGTCACAGTGACAAAAAACATATTCACACAATGGCTGTCACTAGAACGGAGAGCCCATATGGGGGGCATGCATGTTTTACAAACAGCCCTTGTTCATTTTGTTAAGGTAAATGTGCAACATATTCATATTTCTGATAAATGTTTGCAATTGAAACTTCAAACAAGTGTTTTAAGTCATTGAGTGAGGTCACTGTCGAAGATCCAGAACTCTGACCTGCAATTTAGCGGTATTATGCCTCTTTTTGTACTAAGTAAATTATGATTAACTATTGCGTGCTAGTACTCTATATCTGCATATAGACTACTGACTGTTGAAATACAACGTAACATATGTTTTCAAGGTCTTTATAACATTTACAGACCAAACCCAATCAATGTAACCAGCTTTTAAGAACGATTATGCCTCATTTTATACTTAATCAAGTCTGGTTAATTTTTGCTTGCACGTTGAAATTCAGGTTGAAGTTTTCATGCAACAAGTATGTTTGTCTATAACTACTATTCAATTGAAACTTCACAAATGTCTTTGGGATAGTCATACAAAGTCACTAGCAAAGGCTCGTAACTCTGACTTACAATGTAACAGAATTATCTCTCTTTTATACTAAGAAATTTCAGGTAACTTTTTAGTGCAATAACTCTAATGTCTATTTGTCAGATATTGAAATTCAACTTTGTATATGTGTTTAGTTTCTTTAATAAACAGTCACTGAATAAGGTCTATACCTTTGACCAGCCGTTTAGCATTATTATGCCTAATTTTGTTCTTTGATAAGTCATGTTACGGTTTGCATACAAATTGATAAATTATTCACTTTCAAGTTTGCATATAACAAGTCTATATCTCTGTGATTACTACTAATATTCTTTTGAAACTTGACACATGTCTTTAACCCTTTGTATGCTGGGAAATTTTCGTCATGCTAAAATGTCATCTGCTGAATTTCTAAATAAGATCATCACATAAAGTGATTTACCAAGGCCCATTACTCTGAGCAGCAATTGGACAGAATTATTCCCCTTATTGTACTTTTTACTGAAGAAATTCAGGTTTGCATAATAGCTAACATGCAGACATATAATAGTATTGCCTTTTGTTGCCAGTTGGGTCAAGGTCAAGGTCACTGTTGATAAAAATAGATACAAAGTTTGTGCTCCATAACATTAGTTAGGATGGTGATATTGTGTTAAAATGTTGTGTGTAGGCAGGTTATAAGCTGATTTATAAATGGATTGCATTGGGATCAAGGTCACTGTAACTAAAAATATAAAAAAGTATTTAATCTTGATTATTTAACTCTTTGCACGCTGGAAAATTTGTCGTCTGCTAAAATGTTGTCTGATAAATTTCTAAAATTCGCATTTTCTTCGATTTTTTCCAAGAACACTATCAGAATAGCAAACAGTTTGGATCCTGATGAGACGCCATGTTCAGTAGCATCTCATCTGGATCCAAACTGTTTGCAAAGGCCTTTAAAATTTGGTTCCAGCGCTGAAAGGTTAAGTTGGATAATGGTATTGTGCTCTAATTTTGTTTGCGGGTGGCATATGTGCAAAACAAGGGTAGGATTGCATTTTGGGCGAGTTTGGTCATATTCATTGTTTCTTCAATTAGAAAAGTGGTCTCTGCTCAATAAATTGAGTTTAGATGGAGGTATTGTGCTGTAAATGTGTGTGGGTAGCTTACATGCAATCCTTGCTTTCAAATTTAATTTTGGAATGGTCAAATTTCTTGTTTTATAAATTTTCAGATTTAGGTTAACATAATTATACATATAACTTCTAGGGATATTCAACATCAAATATGTCATTGTGATCATTATATCAGTTGACTGACAGAAAATGTTCATTTTACTATCAAAGCATAAGAATAGTCCAGCATGATGTGTTCGGACAACTGTTACAAAACATTGTTCTTGCATTTTTTTAAATCATACCAAATCCCTACAATATTTATTTTGGCCCCTTCAAAGAAGAGGGGGTATATTGTTTTGCACATTTAGGTCGGTCGGTCCGTCGGTCGGTCCGTTCACCAAATGGTTTCCGGATGATAACTCAAGAACGCTTAAGCCTAGCTAGGATCATGAAACCTTATAAGTACATTGATCATGACTGGAAGATGACCCCTATTGATTTTGAGGTCACTAGGTCAAAGGTCAAGGTCACGGTGACCCAAAATAGTAAAATGGTTTCCGGATGATAACTCAAGAACGCTTAGGCCTAGGATCATGAAACTTCATAGGTATTGATTTTCAGGTCACTAGGTCAAAGGCTAGGTCTCAGTGACTCAAAACAGTAAAATGGTTTCCGGATGATAACTCAAAAACGCTTAAGCCTAGGATCATGAAACTTCATAGGTACATTGATCATGACTGACAGATGACCCCTATTGATTTTCAGGTCACTAGGTCAAAGGTCAAGGTCACAGTGACTCAAAATAGTAAAATGGTTTCCGGATGATAACTCAAGAATGCTTAGGCCTAGGATCATGAAACTTCATAGGTACATTGATCATGACTGGCAGATAACCCCTATAGATTTTCAGGTCACTAGGTCAAAGGTCAAGGTTACAGTGATTTGAAACAGTAAAATGGTTTCCGGATGATAACTCAAGATAGCTTAGGCCTAGGATCATGAAACTTCAAAGGTACATTGATCATAAATAGCAAATGACCCCTATCGATTTTCAGGTCACTAGGTCAAAGGTCAAGATTGCAGCAACCTGAAGCAGTAAAATGGTTTCTAACGTATTCACACAATGGCTTCCACTACAACTGACAGCACATTTGGGGGTTATGCGTGTTTTACAAACAGCCCTTGTTATTTAGGGTACAAAATTTGTGAGAAGACTGTAATTGGGAGGGTTAGATGAGAGGTTGTTTTGACATGTAAAGACATCTGGCTACTATTCTGATATGGAAACAGAAATGATTATGGTTTATAGCGTTTTAGAGTTGAATATAGAATGGACAAAATGTAAAAATAATGTCAGCCTCATTCTTGGAAATCTGAGCTTAATGCATGTGCAGTAAGTGTCATACCAGAGTATCCGGTGCAGCTCACACAGTCTTAATGCATGTGCAGTAAGTGTCATACCAGATTATCCGGTGCAGCTCACACAGTCTTAATGCATGTGCATTAAGTGTCATACCAGATTACCCGGTGCAGCTCACACAGTCTTAATGCATGTGCATTAAGTGTCATACCAGATTACCCGGTGCAGCTCACTCAGTCTTAATGCATGTGCATTAAGTGTCATACCAGATTATCCGGTGCAGCTCACACAGTCTTAATGCATGTGCATTAAGTGTCATACCAGATTATCCGGTGCAGCTCACACAGTCTTAATGCATGTGCATTAAGTGTCATACCAGATTATCCGGTGCAGCTCACACAGTCTTAATTCATGTGCATTAAGTGTCATACCAGAGTATCCGGTGCAGCTCACACAGTCATGTGCATTTAGTGTCAAACCAGATTATCCGGTGCAGCTCACACAGTCTTAATGCATATGCATTAAGTGTCATACCAGATTATCCGGTGCAGCTCACACAGTCTTAATGCATGTGCATTAAGTGTCATACCAGAGTATCCGGTGCAGCTCACACAGTCTTAATGCATGTGCATTAAGTGTCATACCAGATTATCCGGTGCAGCTCACACAGTCTTAATGCATGTGCATTAAGTGTCATACCAGATTATCCGGTGCAGCTCACACAGTCTAAATGCATGTGCATTAAGTGTCATACCAGATTACCCGGTGCAGCTCACACAGTCTTAATGCATGTGCATTAAGTGTCATACCAGATTATCCGGTGCAGCTCACACAGTCTAAATGCATGTGCATTAAGTGTCATACCAGATTATCTGGTGCAGCTCACACAGTCTTAATGCATGTGCATTAAGTGTCATACCAGAGTATCCAGTGCAGCTCACACAGTCTTATGTGCATTAAGTGTCATACCAGATTATCCGGTGCAGCTCACACAGTCTTATCTGGGACATTACTTTCCCTAGATTGGATTTGTGTATAGGAAGGAATTTTCTGATCACCAAAATACAATAAAAGTGGAAAGTCAAGTGTCTTTCCTGATTAGCCCGTGTGGACTGCACAAGCTAATCTGGGATGAAACTTTACGCACATGCATAAAGCCTAGTTTTCCCAGAATGAAGCTGATAAAATGAAATCTTAGGATGATGTGTTGTGCCATCTTAGGATGATGTGTTGTGCCATCTTAGGATGATGTGTTGTGCCATCTTAGGATGATGTGTTGTGCCATCTTAGGATGATGTGTTGTGCCATCTTAGGATGATGTGTTGTGCCATCTTAGGATGATGTGTTGTGCCATCTTAGGATGATGTGTTGTGCCATCTTAGGATGATGTGTTGTGCCATTTCAGGCGGGAGTGTCACCATTGCCAGATAATGATCCACGAGATAAGTACCTCTACGAGATCACCCTGTACACAGGGGCACGCAAAGGGGCAGGTAACTGGAGTTGAAACCATAGCATGATGCTATATATATATAGAGAGAGAGTTTTTCTTTCAGTAATATTGGTGTGCACATACTATATTTTTTCACTTGGTAGTATTATTATACCACTTTTTTAAACATGCAATATGATCCTTAATTTTAACCCTTAATGCAAATTTTTTTTCTTATGCCATAGAAAAAAGTTTGCTTTAAGCATATGTTTTCCTTTCAAATCTAATCAAATTTAAAGTGTTTACTCAATGAATGTTGAAAAATTATTCTGAACAATGTCCTCCTGCTGAGCAAAATCCTTAAAATAAATAAAATGATGAATGATATTTAAGAGGCCCTTAAAATTATGTTTTTGCATTCCTGTATTAAACATAATAAAATGACCCAGTTTTTTACAACTAAACCCTGACTTTTATTTCAAATTGAAAATACTGTTCAAATCTTAAAACTTATTCACACCTTAATGGCACATTCTCTTTTTACCCATTTGAGGTACTACATTTTGCTTTAATGTTTTGTTGTGCACCACAATTAACCCTGCCCATATTCTCAAGTGTCTTGTGTTATGGCCTGTTTGTTTAACAAACAACTCTGTTTGATCTGCTTTACAAATATTTGTATTCATATAATTAGATATAACAGCCTTGGTTTATGGAACAGTACTGAAAATCTTCTGTTTTAACTACAATCATTTTTTTATTATTAATTATTTGTTCTAGCAAAAAATGAGTTAATATAAAAATTATCTATTGTCAGCATTTGTGTCAGAAGTCAAATACTCTGCTGTTTGTAATGTTGTTGTATCAAATGCTGACTTTTCCAATTAACAATATTTCATCAAGCCATTCCACAACAAAACCTATATTAATGTTCTTTTTTACTTGTATATTATATAATTGTTTATTGCTAATCACATTGAATGGTGTGCGAAATACTGTTATTGTTATGCCTTTTGTTTAACAAATGCAATGACAACATCTATGTGAACCATTATTAAAATGATTTTGAAGTTGGATTTTTCATTATCATCACTGATATCACTTGAACAGGTCTGTACACATAAGGTTATTTCAACATTTTCTAGTTTGAAACAAAAGCTGGCATTAAGTATTAATAACATTTGCCCCTATCTTTCTGCATTGGCACAGAAGCAAAATGCTTTGGAATCTGGTTTTCTAGTCTCTCTGAAAAAACATTCCTATCAGTATCCAATACTAATGTAGAATTCTTTTTGTCATTTTAATGAAGGCTAATATTTGTGTTACCACTTTTTTTCCATAATTTATTACTTTCTGACCAGGCACTACAGCAAAGGTTTCGTTCATCCTGACCGGGGACAATGCTGAGACAGCCCCTCGGGCTGTGGAGGACCCAGAGAGGCCCATCCTGGGGCGCGGGGCAGTGGACACCTTCATCATGGCTGTTCCTGAACCTCTTGGGAGCCTCACACATCTCAGGTAGGACCTCAACCCCTCAAGAGCCTCACACATATCAGGTAGGACCTCAACCCCTTGGGAGCCTCACACATCTCAGGTAGGACCTCAACCCCTTGGGAGCCTCACACATCTAAGGAAGGGCCTGAACCCCCTGGGAGCCTCTCACATCTCAGGTAGGGCCTCAACCACTAGGGAGCGTCACACATCTCAGTTAGGTAGGGCCTCAACCCTTTGGGAGCCTCACACATCTCAGGTAGGGCCTCAACCCCTTAGGATCCTCACAAATCTCAAGTAGGGTCTCAACCCCTCAGGAGCCTCACACATCTCAGGTAGGGTCTCAACCTCTAGGGATCCTCACACATCTCAAGTAGGGTCTCAACCCCTTGGGAGCCTCACACATCTCAGGTTGGGCCTTAACCCCTTAGGAGTTTGCAATGCTCAGGTAGGGCCTCAACCCCTCAGGAGCCTCACACATCTCAGGTAGGGCCTCAACCCCTCAGGATCCTCACACATCTCAGGTAGGGCTCAACCCCTCAGGAGCCTAACACATCTCTGGTAGGGCCTTCAACCCCTTGGGAGCCTCACACATCTCAGGTAGGGCCTCAACTCCTTGGGAGCCTCACACATCTCAGGTAGGGCCTCAACCCCTCAGGAGCCTTACACATCTCAGGTAGGGCCTCAACCCCTCAGTAGCCTCACACATCTCAGGTAGGGTCTCACACCTCTTGGGATCCTCATACATCTCAGGTAGGGTATCAACCTCTAGGATCCTCACACATCTCTGGTAGGGCCTCAACCCCATGGGAGCCTCACACATCTCAGGTAGGGCCTCACACCTCTTGGGAGCCTCACACATATCAGGTAGGGTCTCAACCTCTAAGGATCCTCACACATCTCTGGTAGGGCCTCATACCTCTTGGGAGCCTCACACATCTCAGGTAGGGTTTCAACCACTAGGGATCCTCATACATCTCTGATATGGCCTCAACCCCTCAGGAGCCTCACACATCTCAGGTAGGGCCTCAACCCCTCAGGAGTCTCACACATCTCAGGTATGGCCTCAACCCCTTGGGAGCCTCACACATCTCAGGTAGGGCCTCAACCCCTTTGTAGCCTCACACATTTCAGGTAGGGCCTCAACCTTTTGGGAGCCTCACACATCTCTGGTAGGGCCTCAACCTTTTGGGAGCCTCACACATCTCAGGTAGGGCCTCAACCTTTTGGGAGCCTCACACATCTCAGGTAGGGCCTCAACCCCTCAGGAGCCTCGCAGATCTCTGGTAGGGCTCAACCCCTCGGGAGACTCACACATCTCAGGTAGGGCCTCAACCCCTCAGGAGCCTCACACATCTCAGGTAGGGCCTCAACCCCTCAGGATCCTCACACATCTCAGGTAGGGCCTCAACCCCTCAGGAGCCCCACACATCTCAGTGCCTTACACCTATTGTGAGCCTCACACATGTCAGGTAGGGTCTCAACCCCTCATGATCCTCACACATCTCAGGTCGGGCCTTAAGCGCAGGAGCCTCACACATCTCAGGTAGGGTCTCAACCCCTGGGGAGCCTCACACATCTCAGGTAGGGCCTCAACCTCTCAGGAGCCTCACACATCTCAGGTAGGGCCTCACACCTCTTTGGAGCCTCACACATCTCAAGTAGGGTCTCAACCCCTCAGGAGCCTCACACATCTCTAGTAGGGCCTCAACCCCTTGGGAGCCTCACACATCTCAGGTAGGGCCTAAACTCCTTGGGAGCCTCACACATCTCAGGTAGGGCCTCAACCCCTCAGGAGCCTTACACATCTCAGGTAGGGCCTCAACCCCTCAGTAGCCTCACACATCTCAGGTAGGGTCTCACACCTCTTGGGATCCTAATACATCTCAGGTAGGGTATCAACCTCTAAGATCCTCACACATCTCTGGTAGGGCCTCAACCCCTCAGGAGCCTCACAGATCTCTGGTAGGGCTCAACCCCTCGGGAGACTCACACATCTCAGGTAGGGCATCAACCCCTCAGGAGCCTCACACATCTCAGGTAGGGCCTCAACCCCTCAGGATCCTCACACATCTCAGGTAGGGCCTCAACCCCTCAGGAGCCCCACACATCTCAGGTAGGGCCTTACACCTATTGTGAGCCTCACACATGTCAGGTAGGGTCTCAACCCCTAATGATCCTCACACATCTCAGGTCGGGCCTCAAGCGCAGGAGCCTCACACATCTCAGGTAGGGCCTCAACCCCTGGGGAGCCTCACACATCTCAGGTAAGGCCTCAACCTCTCAGGAGCCTCACACATCTCAGATAGGGCCTCACACCTCTTTGGAGCCTCACACATCTCAAGTAGGGTCTCAACCCCTCAGGATCCTCACACATCTCAGGTAGGGCCTCAACCTCAGGAGCCTCACACATCTCAGGTAGGACCTCACACCTCTTGGGAGCCTCACACATCTCAAGTAGGGTCTCAACCCCTTTGGAGCCTCACACATCTCAGGTAGTGTCTCAACCCAACAGGAGCCTCACACATCTCAGGTAGGGCCGCAACCTCAGGAGCCTCACACATCTCAGGTAGGGCCTCAACCTTTTGGGAGCCTCACACATCTCAGGTACGGTCTCAACCTCGTGGGAGCCGCACACATCTCAGGTAGGGCTCAACCCCTGGAGAGCCACAGACATCTCAGGTAGGGCCTCAACCCCTGGGGATCCTCACACATCTCAAGTAGGACATCAACCCCTCAGGAGCCTCACACATCTCAGGTACGGCTCAATTCCTCAGGATCCTCACACATCTCAGGTATAGCCTCACACATCTCAGGTAGGGCCTCAACCTCTCAGGAGCCTCACACATCTCAGGTAGGGCTTCACACCTCTTTGGAGCCTCACACATCTCAAGTAGGGTCTCAACCCCTCAGGATCCTCACACATCTCAGGTAGGGCCTCAACCTCAGGAGCCTCACACATCTCAGGTAGGGCCTCACATCTCTTGGGAGCCTCACACATCTCAAGTAGGGTCTCAACCCCTCAGGAGCCTCACACATGTCAGGTAGTGTCTCAACCCCTCAGGAGCCTCACACATCTCAGGTAGGGCCTCAACCTCAGGAGCCTCACACATCTCAGGAAGGGCATCAACCTTTTGGGAGCCTCACACATCTCAGGTACAGTCTCAACCTCTTGGGAGCCTCACACATCTCAGGTAGGGCCTCAACCCCTTGGGAGCCTCACACATCTCAGGTAGGGCGCATCCCCTTGGGAGATTCAGACATCTCAGGTAGGGCTCAACCCCTTGGAAGCCTCACACATCTCAGGTAGGGCCTAAACTCCTTGGGAGCCTCACACATCTCAGGTAGGGCCTCAACCCCTCAGGAGCCTTACACATCTCAGGTAGGGCCTCAACCCCTCAGTAGCCTCACACATCTCAGGTAGGGTCTCACACCTCTTGGGATCCTAATACATCTCAGGTAGGGTATCAACCTCTAGGATCCTCACACATCTCTGGTAGGGCCTCAACCCCTCAGGAGCCTCACAGATCTCTGGTAGGGCTCAACCCCTCGGGAGACTCACACATCTCAGGTAGGGCCTCAACCCCTCAGGAGCCTCACACATCTCAGGTAGGGCCTCAACCCCTCAGGATCCTCACACATCTCAGGTAGGGCCTCAACCCCTCAGGAGCCCCACACATCTCAGGTAGGGCCTTACACCTATTGTGAGCCTCACACATGTCAGGTAGGGTCTCAACCCCTAATGATCCTCACACATCTCAGGTCGGGCCTCAAGCGCAGGAGCCTCACACATCTCAGGTAGGGCCTCAACCCCTGGGGAGCCTCACACATCTCAGGTAAGGCCTCAACCTCTCAGGAGCCTCACACATCTCAGATAGGGCCTCACACCTCTTTGGAGCCTCACACATCTCAAGTAGGGTCTCAACCCCTCAGGATCCTCACACATCTCAGGTAGGGCCTCAACCTCAGGAGCCTCACACATCTCAGGTAGGACCTCACACCTCTTGGGAGCCTCACACATCTCAAGTAGGGTCTCAACCCCTTCGGAGCCTCACACATCTCAGGTAGTGTCCTCAACCCAACAGGAGCCTCACACATCTCAGGTAGGGCCGCAACCTCAGGAGCCTCACACATCTCAGGTAGGGCCTCAACCTTTTGGGAGCCTCACACATCTCAGGTACGGTCTCAACCTCGTGGGAGCCGCACACATCTCAGGTAGGGCTCAACCCCTGGAGAGCCACAGACATCTCAGGTAGGGCCTCAACCCCTGGGGATCCTCACACATCTCAAGTAGGACATCAACCCCTCAGGAGCCTCACACATCTCAGGTACGGCTCAATTCCTCAGGATCCTCACACATCTCAGGTATAGCCTCACACATCTCAGGTAGGGCCTCAACCTCTCAGGAGCCTCACACATCTCAGGTAGGGCTTCACACCTCTTTGGAGCCTCACACATCTCAAGTAGGGTCTCAACCCCTCAGGATCCTCACACATCTCAGGTAGGGCCTCAACCTCAGGAGCCTCACACATCTCAGGTAGGGCCTCACATCTCTTGGGAGCCTCACACATCTCAAGTAGGGTCTCAACCCCTCAGGAGCCTCACACATCTCAGGTAGTGTCTCAACCCCTCAGGAGCCTCACACATCTCAGGTAGGGCCTCAACCTCAGGAGCCTCACACATCTCAGGAAGGGCATCAACCTTTTGGGAGCCTCACACATCTCAGGTACAGTCTCAACCTCTTGGGAGCCTCACACATCTCAGGTAGGGCCTCAACCCCTTGGGAGCCTCACACATCTCAGGTAGGGCGCATCCCCTTGGGAGATTCAGACATCTCAGGTAGGGCTCAACCCCTTGGAAGCCTCACACATATCAGGTAGGGCTCAATCCCTCGGGAGCCTCACAAATCTCAGGTAG
This sequence comes from Dreissena polymorpha, assembly GCF_020536995.1. Classification (NCBI taxonomy): domain Eukaryota; kingdom Metazoa; phylum Mollusca; class Bivalvia; order Myida; family Dreissenidae; genus Dreissena; species Dreissena polymorpha. Next base: position 108,610,791 of record NC_068356.1, on the reverse strand, counting down.
GGCTCAACTGCTTGGGAGCCTCACACATCTCAGGTAGGGCTCAACCCCTCAGGAGCCTCACACATCTCAGGTAGGGCCACAACCTCTTTGGAGCCTCACACATCTCAGGTAAGGCCTCAATCCCTTGGGAGCCTCACAAATCTCTGGTAGGGCTCAACCCCTCAGGAGCCTCACACATCTCAGGTAGGGCCGCAATCTCTTTGGAGCCTCACACATCTCAGGTAGGGCCTCAATCCCTTGGGAGCCTTACACATCTCTGGTAGGGCTCAATCCCTCAGGAGCCTCACACATCTCAGGTAGGGCCTCAACCCCTCAGGAGCCTCACACATCTCAGGAAGGGCCTCAACCTCAGGAGCCTCACACATCTCAGGTAGGGCCTCAACCTTTTGGGAGCCTCACACATCTCAGGTAGGGCTCAACCCCATGGAGCCTCACACATCTCAGGTAGGGCTCAACCCCTCAGGAGCCTCACACATCTCAGGTAGGGCTCAACCCCTTGGGAGCCTCACACAACTCAGGTAGGGCCTCAACCTCTTGGGAGCCTCACACATCTCAGGTAGGGCCTCGACCCCTTTGGAGCCTCACACATCTCTGGTAGGGCCTCAACCCCTTGGGAGCCTTACACATCTCAGGTAGGGCCTCAACCCCTTGGGAGCCTCACACATCTCAGGTAGGGCCTCAACTCCTCAGGAGCCTGACACATCTGAGGTAAGGCCTCAACCCCTCAGGATCCTCACACATCTCAGGTAGGGCTCAACCCCTTGGGAGCCTCACACATCTCAGGTAGGGCCTCAACTTCTGGGGATCTGGCAGAGGGGAATTTTTTGACAATGTGCTAATGTTTACAATATTGCAAGTTGAATGCAGTTAATGCTTAAAATATCAACAAACAAAACATTATGTTCCATTAACACGTTCTTCAATTACAATGTGAAGTATATTTCAGGATTTTAAAAACTGTTTATAATGATGTGTATTGAAAATTTGTATAACATTCTTTGGCTTAACAAAAACATTTGCGTTATTACAGCTTTATTTATTGAGAAGGCTTAGATTTATAGAGACACTGTCCAGTCAATTCCTGGGAAGAACCAGTACTTCATTTCTTTAAAAAGATCTTGAAAACATGAAGAGAAGACTGGTGCACCAAACATTTTAATTAAATGCTTTTTAATGGAGAAAGAAAATAGAAAATATACCATCTGTTTTCCATTACTGTGAAATTATATTGAAAAATGGCAATATTTTACTATCAACAATATCATTCCATTATTTTTAGGAATTTTTTTTTGAAAAATGGAAATTGCACAATAATAATTGAGTTTTTTTATGGTTTATGAAAATGTGTTGCTTGTAGTGAATGATCAAATATTTATTTTCCCCGTGGTAATAGAAACTGAATATTTTTTCTTGTAAGCCACTTGTGAAAATATATTTTTCGATAACAAATTGTGTAATAGAATTTAATCATACACCAAAAGCAACAAATATCCTGTATATCTACTACACCATGGCAATGTTTTTTCACCTTACGTTCTCAGAATCTGGCACGACAATATGGGTGATGACCCATCATGGTACTTCAGCCGGTTCATGGTCCGGGACATGCAGACTGGCAACAAGTATTACTTCATAGCGGAGGAATGGCTCTCACTGGACTGTGAAGATGAACTGGTAGTGGGATATTTGTAAAACTTTTGTTTTTATATGACATTTTTATCCAGAAGCAACAGTTAGTTTTTTTATAGAAAGTTAAGATTCAAGGGGCATAATGGTATTATATTAAAGAATATTTAAGTATCAAGATATGCTCAACACATACGTGTCATTTTTGTTAACGCCCTGTAAAAATTTTGTATAAGAGTAATTTAAAATGGTCTGTGGGACACTTTTCATGGGTATTTAGTAGTCATAGAAATTTATGGTCGTGAATTACATGTAGATGAAGTTTTGTTTAACACATTCACAGTATTGCTTAATGTATTGTAAAGCTGTACAATTTTCATCATTTTAGGGCATTAATTCAACTGAAACCCTGTTAAAAAAGATGAATTCTGAATTTTAATGTATTGTTATTAACAACAAATCAAAATATTATTGTTACTAGATAAATATATGTGTAAAAAAGGGAATTTTCATTTACAATATATGTTAATATTTAAGGGAAATGCCTTCAATATGCACCTTTAAAGCTGCAGAACAGTAATTAAGGCTCCCAATGGTATGTTTATTTATGTTGCAGATTGACAGAGTCATTCCAATTGCTTGCAAGGCTGAGCTGACTAACTTTAGCTTCCTGTTCTGGGCAAAGGCAAAGACGAACCTCACAGACAGCCATATCTGGTTCAGCATCTTCCAGCGTCCCGCCAAGAGCAACTTCACGCGCGTGCAGCGTCTCACTTGCTGCCTCTCCCTGATCTTCTGCTCCATGTGTGCGAGCATTGCGTGGTACGGCCAGGCGGCGCAGTCTGACCAGGCTCTCACGGTGGGGCCAGTGAAGATCTCACTGGCTGGTGTGTATGTGGGGATCCTTAGCAGCGCTATGACGCTGCCCATTAATCTCATAATTGTCCTGCTGTTCCGATGTTCTCGCCCTTTGCCACAGAAACCCAAACACAATCCAAATGCTCTTATTTCGGAGAAGAAATCTGAGGAAGATGGTAATGAGAAGATAACCATGGATGATACAGCTGATCTGCCAGAGATATGCAATGAGGAGGAAGAGAATGTTGAGTATTTTATTGAAGATGAGTTTAAAAATGAAGTGGACTATCTCAACAAAGGTGATAACAGCAAGAAGACGCTGCACAAAGGTGAGGTGACAGCGGAGGATGCCGGGCTGGTGCAGATTGCTAATATTCCTCTGTCAAAGGACTTGGTGGTAAGACTGAGGTGAACTGGAATTAACATGCTTTAAGGAGACCTAAATAATGTTTTGATTTAAATAACAAACACTTGTACTTTGAGTTTTTGTTGTATTAAGTGAATTGGAGTTTGCACAGAAAATGTAACGGCCCAGCGAACAACTCAGTGGCCATTAACTTGTGGGATACTGCATATTATAGTCCATGCTTAATGAACTTGTACTTTTCATGTATTAAATTGTTTACATTATACCTGTCATGCATTGAATGAACATGATATTCTGTGTCTTATTAAGACATTTTTAGCTAGGCTGTTTTCGGAGAAAACCCGAGGTATTGTAATAGCCAGCTCGTCGGCCACCGTCCGCCGTCCGTTAAAGGGGTCATGCTAAAACCTTAAATTGGCTCTTAAATCAAAGTGCTTCTACCTACAACTTTTAAACTTCATATGTAGATGCACCTTGATGAGTTCTACATGCCAAACCCAATTTTGGGTCACCAGGTCAAAGGTCAAGGTCACTGTGACCTCTAAAAAAAAAGTAATAAATTTTCTGACAAGCTTTTGCAGCCGAGCGTTGGCTACCATTATGCGCTGCTCTTGTTAATATATAAAACAGTTCAACGCTACACGCTACTAATGCAAATTTTTAAATACTATATCAGGAAAACAAGAAGAGAAAGAAGACATCGTGTCGTCTGCCTCACTGGTGCATCTACATAGCTTACTTCCTGTGTTTCTGCTCAGTTGCTGTGGCCTTCTGGGCCACAGTTGAGATTGCTGGGGTGTTCGGGAAGGAAAAGTCATTGGAGTGGCTTATTTCCTTCTTTGTGTCAGCCTTTGAATCAATCTTCCTCTCTCAGCCTTTAAAAGTGAGTTTTCTAGTTTAGGTGCACAAGATGACTGAAGTTGTGAATTTTAGAAACTCTTTCTATAAAATGTAAGCAGTACAAATGTGCAAAAATAAATATTCAAATATCAAGTATATTCAACAAATAAGTATTTTTTCTGATGTCATATGACCCAACTTTCATTGATCAATAGCACAGGATGATTAATGGCACGAAATGTTGTATCCCAATAATACATCATACATGTTTTCACAGTTACTTTTAAAAAGTTATTAAATAAGACAAATTGGGTTTTATTCATAAGATACAGTCTACATTTTTTATCACAATATTAAACACTGGTTGTAAACAATTCAAGGACTTACCCCTGCAATAGAAGTCTTAAAATGTATAGTTTACGTTTTCTATCACAAATGTATGGGTTTGCATCGTTTTACACGCAGGATCATCATCATAATTTAAGAAGATATGGGCCATGTTCTTGGAAAACTGGGCTTTATTCATGTGCATAAATCTAGTCCCAGATTAGCCAGTGCAGTCTGCATAGGCTTATCAGGGATGATACTTTCCTCCTTACTGGCCTAGTTTTGCCAGAACAAAGGCTCATATATTCTTTGTCTGTGATCTCAGGTGTTTGCCCTTGCACTGTTCTATGCCTTGGTCATCAAAAAACCGGACGTGGAGTCTGAGGAGGAGGCGGGTACCGGTCTGAACTCTGACGAGGAATGGCTGCACAAGCACCTCACTGAGCGCGATCTGCTCAACCCAGAGACACTCAGAGCACTCAAGAACATGAAGGAAAATGCACCCCTACCTCCTGAGCTGGATTTCCTGAGAACAGCAAAGGCTGAAAGGTAAGTAACAGATTGAGCACAACTGGATTCGTTTTCTGGTAGAGGCTATTGAGCTTATTAAGACTGCTTTAAACCCCAAATTCTTTGCGCTGATTGTTCCAAGATGGTGACCCCAGTTTTGCTCAATCGTGTATTTGTTGTGTACTTGTGTGTCTATTTTTGTACAGTTTTTTGTTTCTCTCTCTACCTCTAACAAATATGTTTTGAGTCCTAACTTCAAAAAAGGTAGACTTTTTACGTTTTGTAAGTTATTAAATTAAAAACAAATGTTTACCTTGTTTTTTGGGGTTCTTTTTTACCTCTTTATAGTCACATATCCTCCATATGAAATGTTTGTTATGAAGTGCACGTATATTTAACTACATAATAGTGTTCGTAGAAATGAAATTTACTACTTGAGATCGCATCCTATGTGTTCTCACATGATTTATTATAAATTTATTTTTTTGTCATCCAAACATATGGCATTTTGATATTTGATTAAGACACAAAGCTGGCTGAAAAGCTACGCCAAAAAATGTTAATCTCTTGTTGGTGCAACAGAAGTTTCACTTTTTAATTTTTGAATATATTATTATATAATATATTACATAGTAGAACAAATTTAATAGAACAAAGTAGATGTTGGTATATTGGCAGACGTCTATTGGTCTGCCTAATATTTGCTTCATAGAGTCAAACTTGTTAGACAAAGTTTTCATACAATTTAAAATGTATAACATTCAAACGTGCATTTTATATGAAACTGTACAAGAATTGTTATCCTACATAGAACATGTTTAATGGTATATAATTTAATATGAACTTCCATGTCATATGGGAAACGTGTCAACCAACTAATTCAACAAGCTCTGGTCTTGTTTGTCTTGATCTTACATTTAACTAAATACCTTTACTAGATTCAAGTTTTAAAGGCTTCAATTCAATAAGACGTTTTTCTATAAAGATTGGTTTGAACGAAGCATTAAATATGTCGACCAATTATATGACTACAGAATCAAGGATTTCTACTCTTTTGATGATATATGCTACATATACGGAATACCTTCAAATAATTTTCTGAAGTACTACACACTAATCAAAAGCATACCCATGCATATTAAATCTGAAATCAATACAAATAATACACCATGTACTCAAACAACATTTGTAGAAAACATACTTGGAAGAAAAAACAAACCGAATAAAATATTTTACACACTGCAAATTAAAAAACCTACAGAAAACTCCAAAACCCAAAATAAATGGCAAGCCCTTTTCGGAGAACATGAACTTAATTGGAAACACATATTTACCATGCCATATAAAGCAACTATTGAAAGCACACTGAGAAATTTTCAATATAAATACATCCATAGAATAATAGCTACAAATAAATATCTCTTTAAATGTAAATTATCTAACTCAAATCTGTGTGACTTCTGCGGTGAAAACATCGAAACTATAGAACATCTTTTTTGGGAGTGCAAACACATCCAGCCTATTTGGAATCAATTAGTATCTTTTCTTGAACAACAGCAACTAAACGTTAAACTATCTTTCTTAAATGTAAGTTTCGGAATTTACTCATTGAAATCAATAGACTGTAATAATATTGTGAATTTTATTCTTATATTGATGAAATATTTTATCTTTAAAATGAAGTACAAAAAACAAATACCAAATTTTAATTGTTTTGTCAATAGTCTTAAACTAAAAATCCAGATTGAGAAAGAAATAGCCCTCAGTAATGACACATTACAAATCTTTGAACAAAAATGGAATCGGATTAAATTCTTATAATGTTTGTCCACTTATATACATTTCACTCTAATGTTAGTTTATATTTCTAAAATATTTTTGTATATAATTTTTTCCATCTTATAAGATCATTGTGAATATACAACAAAACACACAAGTCCAGTATGCTTTCTTCCGACTTTATACAACTCATCATTTTTCATAACTATTCTTCTGTTGTTCTTTTTTTTTTCTCTTTTAAAAAAATATATATTAGCATATCTTGTATAACATGTCTAAACTTAATTGCTTTGTACAACCACTATGTTGTATGATAATATACATGTATACATTGTATGTATTATATTGAATAAAAAAAAAAAAAAAGACACAAAGCTGGCTGAAAAGCTACGCCAAAAAATGTTAATCTCTTGTTGGTGCAACAGAAGTTTCACTTTTTAATTTTTGAATATATTATTATATAATATATTACATAGTAGAACAAATTTAATAGAACAAAGTAGATGTTGGTATATTGGCAGACGTCTATTGGTCTGCCTAATATTTGCTTCATAGAGTCAAACTTGTTAGACAAAGTTTTCATACAATTTAAAATGTATAACATTCAAACGTGCATTTTATATGAAACTGTACAAGAATTGTTATCCTACATAGAACATGTTTAATGGTATATAATTTAATATGAACTTCCATGTCATATGGGAAACGTGTCAACCAACTAATTCAACAAGCTCTGGTCTTGTTTGTCTTGATCTTACATTTAACTAAATACCTTTACTAGATTCAAGTTTTAAAGGCTTCAATTCCAACCCTAAGTTACTGATGAGCAGCAAACAGCATAAAACCTGAACAGAATGCGAGTTACTCGCAGGCTGCTCTGGTTTTATGCTGGTTGCAAAAGCCATTTTCACTTTGCTTTTTATGGAGGAAAGGGTTAACAATGTAGATGTTATATTCCAGAGAGAAAGAGCGTCAGATGCATGAGATTATCAAGGAAGTGGTCATCTGTGTCTGCTACATTTTCCTTGTGCTTCTACTTGCATACACAAATCGTGATCCAAACTCGTATAATCAGTATGTGACCTATAATAATATCTTCAACAAGGGAGAGTTGGCAAGGGCAACAATTGGTGAAGGGAAGGCATTTGACCAGGTAATGTCTCTGTCTACTTAATGCCAAGCATTTGACAAAGTAAGGTCTCTATCTATTCAACATCCGACTTTCAAATAGTTAATGGTCTATGTATTAAATGGCATACTTTTGACCATGTGATGTCCATATCTATTTAAAAGCAGGCATTTGACCAGTTTATGACTATCTTTTTAACGGCATGCATTCAACAACGGCATGCATTCAACCATGAAATGACTATATATTAATGGCAGGCATTCACCCATATTACGTCTCTATCTAATTTAAATGGCTACAGCAACCAACATATCTATATTATGCATTTTTTTTATACGCCCGTATAAAATACGGGACGTATTATGTGAAACCCCTTGGCGGGCGGGCGGGCGGCGGGCGGAAGGCATCACTTTGTCCGGACTCTAATTCAAATTGTATTCATCCGATCTTCACCAAACTTGGTCAGCAGTTGCATCTAGTTGATATCTAGGCCAAGTTCGAATATGGGTCATGCCGGGTCAAAAACTAGGTCATAGGGTCAATAAGTGCATTTTCAAAGGGGCCACTTTGTCCGGACTCTATTTCAAATTGTATTCATCCGATCTTCACCAAACTTGGTCAGCAGTTGCATCTAGTTGATATATAGGCCAAGTTCGAATATGGGTCATGCCGGGTCAAAAACTAGGTCATAGGGTCAATTAGTGCATTTTCAATTTCCGATGAAAAATCAGTGTTGCTTACACCAATAACCCAATTTTCAACGCTAGATGTGGTATGGTAACATAGCTAGATTTAAAGAGATACAAAATGCTTGTTTATATTTCTAGTAGCACAATGTATTCCATTTTAATTTCCCGCACCGATATCTTTTCATACAACACACAAACACTGGTACATGAACATGTGATGAATATATTGCAAAAACAAAAAAAATAGCTACTGCTATTAGGAACATTGATTTTTTATGTTTTAACTTTATTTTTCGAAATATTCTAAAAATTATTTGTTGATTTGGAGGTTTTATGGACTTTTAACAGTACTTGAATGACAATAACAGCATCACATTACATTTGATAGTTAACATTCCTTTTTTATATATCTTTTAATTTTTCAAAGTAAATACATAAACCCAAATCTATAAAGAACATAGTTATGCACATTCTGTTAAAAAATATGTTAATATATCGGCATCCTGATAAAACAAATTGTATGATATGTACCCAAAATATGTATACTCAATAAATCCAATAACTAAATTCTCAACATTCTCAAAAAAAATCATATACAACAAATTTGTCTATACAGTAAGATAATTTAGGAAATAATTAAAATATGTTGATTCTGCTTGACACTGTGAGTTGTGTCGCATAATCCAAAATGCTTAATTTTGCTAAAATATGTTGATTGTTACATCAACACTTACATCTCCAAAACATCTTTTCGTTAACCTTTTTATTATACTCAAGTTCCTTTCAGATGTATAGTATGTTCAAGAGATAAATCTTCAAGATCTCTTTGCCACACATGTTAAATAAAATATGTCACTTTGAAATAGCTAAAAATGTTCATTGGCACCGCCTTCTGTACTTAGCACCACCTCCTTGGCATTGGCTCCATCTCTTTTAAAGGAGTTCAAAATGATCTATAACCGGTATATCAGCAAGAAGCCAATGTTTTATGTGCATACAGCAACTTGAACATGTTCAAAGCAATCGATTAATGCAGTTAGCCATTGAATGGGTGGAAATTTGATGGCCACAGAGGCAAAATACATACATTTGCTTTTAAAAACGCCATTTTGCCACGACTTACAAAGGTTAGTAGATTTAATAAACTAATGATGCAAGTATAAAAACCAAATTATTTTAACCTAAAAAAGATTATTCAAACATGTTGGCACTACTGGGCTTCTTACTGCTGTTGCCTCAATTAAAAGGCAATGAAACTCTCAGTATGTAAATGTACCTATGCAATCCACCTGTTATCATAAATTTTACCAAGCACTACAAAAAAAAAACTTAAAATCATTTAATTGTTTTGAGTTTTTAATGCTTCACAATTTTATCATATCAAATGATAATTACTCATTAACTAACAGGTATTTCAGTGTCTTTTTTCAATATGTGACAAAAAGTTTAACTAGTGACCTGAAAATCAATAGGGGTCATCTGCGAGTCATGATCAATCTACCTATCAAGTTTCATGATCCTAGGCCTAAGCGTTCTTGAGTTATCATCCGGAAACCATTTTACTATTTCGGGTCACTGTGACCTTGACCTTTGACCTAGTGACCTCAAAATCAATAGGGGTCATCTGCGAGTCCTGATCAATCTACCTATCAAGTTTCATGATCCTAGGCCTAAGCGTTCTTGAGTTATTATCTGGAAACCATTTTACTATTTCGGGTCACTGTGACCTTGACCTTTGACCTTGTGACCTGAAAATCAATAGGGGTCATCTGCGAGTCATGATCAATCTACCTATCAAGTTTCATGATCCTAGGCCTAAGCGTTTTTGAGTTATCATCCGGAAACCATTTTACTATTTCGGGTCACCGTGACCTTGAACTTTGACCTAGTGACCTCAAAATCAATAGGGGTCATCTGCGAGTCATGATCAATGTACCTATGAAGTTTCATGATCCTAGGCCCAAGCGTTCTTGAGTTATCGTCTGACAACCACCTGGTGGACGAACGGACCGACCGACATGAGCAAAGCAATATACCCCCTCTTCTTCGAAGGGGGGCATAAAAAAAAGAGATATTATAAAAAGGCTGTTACCTGGCGCTAATTTGACAGGCTTTTGGTTACTTGTTTTTCACCTAGGGCTCATTGAGCAAGTTGTTAATTTCTTCAGATCAAGAACTATGATGATTTCTGGAGCTGGACTAAAGATGTGTTGGTGCCCGGCATGTATGACCGGGTGTCCTACAACAACGAGACCCATGATGAGCCTCTCATTGCTGACAGAATGTCCATCCTGCCCGGGGGAGCCAGGATCAGGCAGCTACGCATCAACAGACGTATGTCTGTTAGCTGTGATATAGAAATCAACCTATGAAAAGAATAGTATTGTTGAGTCAATACTCAAAATGTCTTAATTGTGTTAAATCCATGCTTTATGAGGCTTGTAAACACATTAGTACATAATAATTATATAAAGATGGTAAACTGGTTTTATTTATTTAAACATGTTTATTCATGTTTGGGGTATGGTACACTGTAACTCCAATATAGTGCGGTCCGTTATAATGCTGTGTCCAATATAACGCGGGGGGGTCCTTGGATCCCGTTTTTTCTCCAACCTTCCATTTTTGTATTTATGTTACAATTTAGAGAAAACCTACGTCGGAGCTTTGTAAAGACTATTCCTAGTAATTGTGTCTCTTGAATAGTGTGGCCCAAATAGACTAGCTGATGTGTGTTAGATGTTATAGATTAGAGATGTGTGATGTCTTTCCCATATATTGATTGGTGACAGACATGGGTTCTGTGCTAATTGACTGATGTACAAAAACTGAGGATGGTTGTATCTTAGGTTATGTTTTGGTTAAGATGTTGTCCCCTGTATTTGTGTGTAACAGACCAATGCATGGCCCCCATGGACTATGTGATGTGCTATTAAGAGAATGGGTATTTTTTGTTACAGACAGATGCGCAGCTCCGATGGACTATGTGATGTACTATTGTGAGGCAGGGTATTCCAGCATTGATGAGGACAAGGGAGACCACCTAGTGGCCTGGCAGCCCCTGGACATCACCAGTATGTAGTGTGCACTATATTCCCATGACAACTTGTATTATATGTGGAGCTGCTATATAGTTCCATTTAGTTTAAACATGATGTGGATTCATTTAAGTCTTTTGTCATTAAATATTGTACATGTAAATTCTTTAAATCTGTCGTGGGTAAGTGGACACATGAAAATCATCGAAAATTAGTGTGTGAATAATATTTGTCTCTATATAAAGTATTAATTGTAGCTTAATCACATAAAAAACTTATTAAGACACTCTTGAAAAGAAATTGTGCTTGTGTTTGTTGTGATTATTTTAATTTTGGCATTTATGAAAATGTTGATGTATTCAGTCATTGTAGAATGCGATACATATTACCCAAAAACAAACAAAAATAAATGGTTTTAATGCATTTTATTTAAAATTAAAACTTGATATTGTTTACTTGTTTATTTGTATGTTTTATTAAATCTGACTACATTTTCATTAGTTATAAGAAATGGATTCTTGCCTAAGAACTAAGTTTGTATGCACCAAACCATGGAGAAAAAAGTAAAATGCATGTGAACCATAACTCCGCCAAAACCACTTTTTGAATTGACTTTCTTTAGTTATATAATTGCCCCCCCCCCCAAAAAAAAAAACAACAACAACAAAAAACAACAACACACACACAAAACAAAACAAACAAAAAACAACAACAGCACACACAAATCAACAACTATTTTGACAGATGTATTTGTGATGATGGCACTGTGCCTTTTTATGAAATAAGTATACAATTGTGCACAAAACATTTACAACACAAAACAGATGAATACCAATATGTGTTTTGGTTTCTCAAATGCTCTGCCATTGTGCTGTTTTTGATATTTATTAATTCTTTTAATACAACACCCAAAAGCTCCTTAAAACTGTATTAAGCCTTAATAAATAAAATACCACAGTCACACAATAGTAAGGTTATTCTGCTGATGGTGCAGTTGAAGTTTAATTTTATAATATGAGCCGCATTCTGAGAAAACTGGGCATAATGCATGTGCGTAAAGTGTCGTCCTAGATTAGCCTGTGCAGTCTGCACAGGCTAATCAGGGACGACACTTTCCGCTTTTATGGTATTTTTAGTTTCAAGGAAGTCCTTCCTTACCAAAAATCAAGTTTAGGCGGAAGTGTCATCCCTGATTAGCCTGTGCAGACTGCACAGGCTAATTTGGGATGACACTTTACACACATTCATTAAGCCCAGTTTTCTGAGAAAAAGGCTCATATCTGGTAATGTTTTCTCTTCACAGACCTGACCCAGGTTCCCCACACCTACTACACTTATCGCACCTGGCAAGAACTGGACGGCTACCCATACTTAGGCCAGTTTGCAACCTATGGAGGTGGGGGGTATGTTGCTGAGCTGGGCACAGATGCAGACACCGCCTCAATGGTCCTTGAATTCCTTCGTAGTACCAGCTGGATCGATTCAGGCACACGCGCAGTTATAGTGGAGTTCAACCTCTACAACCCTAACATGAACCTGTGGGGTGTATCTATGTACCTCTTGGAGTTTTTGCAAACTGGTGGTGAGAAGAAATATTTAAATGTGAAGTCATTTTAGTGTTTTTGTACAAACACAAGCATGATAAAAACGAGTGTTCATGCTAAAAGAATTATACAAAAATGAATAAAACAACACTTGTCTTGTTCTATTTGATATTTTAGTATTCTTTAAACCATGTTCATGGATTGAAATATAAATGTTAAAAATGATATGAATAAAAGTGCAAAACAGTGTTTTCCTATCAAATATCAGCGAACAAATAAAAGTGAGTAAGTCCTTATATCACACACTGTGCTAGAATATATTTTTGAAAATACAAAAAAAGCATAAAATTAAAAAGCATTAAAATATCAGGTATTAAAAATAAAATTATATTGTCTTTTTTGGTTTGATAATAGTTGTATCATCACAGAAAATGGTGACAATTTACATATTTGTATTGTCACAATGCTCATAGTAATTTTAATTACCTCTCTTTTCTGTTGATGATATAGTGTGCTATGACATCTACATTTTCTGTTCTATAGGTATCGAGGTGAACCCAAAGTTTCATATAATGCGCCTAGACAGATACGCGGGTGGGTTCATGTACTTTGTCCTGGCAATGGAGTTTGTAACCATTTTGTTTGTCCTTTTCTTCACCGTTAGAGAGATTCGCATACTTCAGATTCAGAAAAAGGAATACTTCAAGGTATGATTTAACTCCATACTTTAATTAAAGTCTGAATGAAAAGAATGTAATTTCTGTAAAACATTTCAGCATTATTTTAAAATAGTACCTGTCTTCTTAACTGAACTTTCTAAGCTCGCCTTAGAAGTTATAGTGATTATCTGCCAAACAATGCCATTTGAGAAATTTATCTTTTCAACATTAGTAATTCACACTATTGCCATATTTGACACAAGTGATCAACATTAAAAATGACAAATATTGCCATATATGACACAAGTGATTAACATTAGAAATGCCAAATATTGCCATATATGACACAAGTGATTAACATTAGAAATGCCAAATATTGCCATATATGACACAAGTGATTAACATTAGAAATGCCAAATATTGCCATATATGACACAAGTGATTAACATTAGAAATGCCAAATATTGCCATATATGACACAAGTGTGATTAACATTAGTAATGCCCACTATTGCCATATATAACACAAGTGATTAACATATGTAATGCCCATTTGTGCCATATATGGTACAAGTTATAAACATAAGTAATGCATACTATTGCCATATATGATCCAAGTGATCAACATTAGAACTGCACACTTTTTCCATATATGATACTGGTAATTTCAACATTAGTAATGCACAGTATTGCCATAAATGACACAAGTGATCAACATAAATAATGCACACTATTGCCATATATGATTCAAGTGATCAAAATTGTTTAACAGAGTTGTTAATGAATCCTTTAGAAATAAAGGTCAAGTACTTTCAACGGTCATTATGTAACTTATGTAACTATATATCTGTAAATACTGTATTGTGCAGAATTTTTGGAACTGTTGGGAGTTTGTCTGCCTTTTGTTCGTGTACACAATCATTGTGTTGTTCATCTATCGGACGGTGGTGAACGGTTTAAAGATGAAGGAAGTCTCAGAGAACCCCAACGTATTCACCAACCTGCACAAGGCTGTGCTACTGGATGAGGTACAGGGGACATGTTACAAAATATCTTAAGTTCATCAAAAGATGTTTGTGGCAATGTATGGGTATCTTAGTTAACATGTTTAAACTCAATATATTTTTATATTTCACTAACCTTCACTTTCTTTGATACTCTATGAGGTACAGAGGTCATACATTTGGGGTCAGAGTCCAAACATATCCTAAGTTTATAACAGGATATTCATGGAGTTGTATTAGCATCCAATGATTGATTTCATCCAGAACCAACATCTACTGTGTTTTGCAGCTTGATGAGGTACATTGTGCATACATGTGCTCAATCAAAGCACTGATACAGCTTGATGAGGTACATTGTGCATACATGTATGTCAATCAAAGCGCTGCTACAGCTTGATGAGGTACATTGTGCATACATGTATGTCAATCAAAGCACTGATACAGCTTGATGAGGTACATTGTGCATACATGTATGTCAATCAAAGCACTGATACAACTTGATGAGGTACATTGTTCATACATGTATGTCAATCAAAGCACTGATACAGCTTGATGAGTTACATTGTGCATACATGTATTTCAATCAAAGCACTGATACAACTTGATGAGGTACATTGTGCATACATGTATGTCAATCAAAGCACTGATACAACTTGATGAGGCACATTGTGCATACATGTATGTCAATCAAAGCACTGATACAGCTTGATGAGGTACATTGTGCATACATGTATGTCAATCAAAGCACTGATACAGCTTGATGAGGTACATTGTGCATACATGTATGTCAATCAAAGCACTGATACAGCTTGATGAGGTACATTGTGCATACATGTATGTCAATCAAAGCACTGATACAACTTGATGAGGTACATTGTGCATACATGTATTTCAATCAAAGCACTGATACAACTTGATGAGGTACATTGTGCATACATGTATGTCAATCAAAGCACTGATACAACTTGATGAGGTACATTGTGCATACATGTATGTCAATCAAAGCACTGATACAACTTGATGAGGTACATTGTGCATACATGTATTTCAATCAAAGCACTGATACAACTTGATGAGGTACATTGTGCATACATGTATGTCAATCAAAGCACTGATACAGCTTGATGAGGTACATTGTGCATACATGTATTTCAATCAAAGCACTGATACAGCTTGATGAGGTACATTGTGCATACATGTATTTCAATCAAAGCACTGATACAGCTTGATGAGGTACATTGTGCATACATGTATGTCAATCAAAGCACTGATACAACTTGATGAGGTACATTGTGCATACATGTATGTCAATCAAAGCACTGATACAACTTGATGAGGTACATTGTGCATACATGTATGTCAATCAAAGCACTGATACAGCTTGATGAGGTACATTGTGCATACATGTATGTCAATCAAAGCACTGATACAGCTTGATGAGGTACATTGTGCATACATGTATGTCAATCAAAGCACTGATACAACTTGATGAGGTATGTTGTGCATATATGTATGTCAATCAAAGCGCTGATACAGCTTGATGAGGTACATTGAAAGCGCTGATACAACTTGATGAGGTATGTTGTGGATACATGTATGTCAATCAAAGCGCTGATACAACTTGATGAGGCACATTGTGCATACATGTTTGTCAATCAAAGCACTGATACAGCTTGATGAGGTACATTGTGCATACATGTATGTCAATCAAAGCACTGATACAACTTGATGAGGTACATTGTGCATACATGTATGTCAATTAAAGCACTGATACAGCTTGATGAGGTACATTGTGCATACATGTATGTCAATCAAAGCACTGATACAACTTGATGAGGTATTTTGTGCATACATGTATTTCAATCAAAGCACTGATACAACTTGATGAGGTACATTGTGCATACATGTGCTCAATCAAAGTGCTGATACAGCTTGATGAGGTACATTGTGCATACATGTATGTCAATCAAAGCACTGATACAACTTGATGAGGTACATTGTGCATACATGTATGTCAATCAAAGCGCTGATACAGCTTGATGAGGTACATTATGCATACATGTATTTCAATCAAAGCACTGATACAGCTTGATTAGGTATTTTGTGCATACATGTATTTCAATCAAAGCACTGATACAACTTGATGAGGTACATTGTGCATACATGTATGTCAATCAAAACGCTGATACAACTTGATGAGGTACATTGTGCATACATGTATGTCAAAGCGCTGATAGCATAGATAGTCTGTTGGCAAGATATAAGACTGATATTAATACTATATGGAGGTTAGAATGAACTTCTATTTCACACATAAATGTCTTAATGTTCTAATCACCTTGAGGATACATGCTCTTTTTGAGATATTGGTACAATTATGGTAGTAATTTATGGTACAATGGAAACCCTATAAACCAGATCCTCTCTAAACCGGACAAATTGTCTGGTCCCATTTTTCCCTTATAAAACCATGTGTCTAATATCTCCTCAAGACTGGAATCCCCTCAATTCCAACTAACGGTCATTCTTTGGATCCAGATTGGGCCATTCCACACGTTATTGTACCTCTCTAAACCGGTAAGGACACTGAGGTTTATAGCACCTCAGACCTAGAGTCAAAAACTTAATTAATAAAAGAAGTCAAAAAAATTTCAAACTGTAATAATCACAAAACAATTTAAAGAGAATTGGCCAGTGATGTACGTATTGATCAATAGAAGTGATGAAACTGATTATAATAACTGATAACAAACAGCAACCAGGGTTCTTTAGTGTGTTTTGTTTTTGATGTAGGAAGCCGTGCTAAATTTTATTAAGCTTAATGCTATATTGTTTATTACAATTTAGTGTCATATAAAATGGTTAATTGCAGTGTTCTTGAAGCAGTTGCATTTAGATATTCATTTGGATTTCAAATTGGCAATTAAGATAACTAAGACTAAAAATGTCCGAACCTCCTTCCTAAGTGAAGGCGCGTGGAATAGTCTCCAGAACACAAAATCAAACTGATCAAACAGAGATGTTGCCTAAACATACACACTTTTACCCAACAAAAGTCGGTTCAACAATAAGATACAATTTTAAAAAATCAACAAACTTGTATGGGACTGGTTCTGTATTGAAAGGGCTAAGTCATTGCTGATCTCTGGTCCGATCATACAGGAAAAGGCACTGAGCTTTTCTAAGTGTGTGTTTTTCTAAATAAGCTATGTAATTGACCATCTGAAAGTAAAATAGTCAATTTTCACTCTTAACCGGAATCCTCTCTAAACCGGAATTTCCTCTCGGTCCCAGGGGTGTCAGGTTTAGAGGGGTTTCACTGTATAAAAGGATATTGCAGCAAACATTCACAAAACGGGTATGATATCTTTGATTATCGAATATCAAATCATTCAGGTGATCGCTATGTGGCTTAATTTGATCAAATTGGAGTTCAATTTTGTTTGTTATTTACGCAATGACCAACACTTAGCCAAGTATTATTTCTTAACGGACCTCCATTGTGCAGTTTGGCCCCCTGTGCTCATTTGTTCTAGAAATTTCACAATTTGTTTCAGTTGACCATGATTGATATTTAAAAGCACTTAGATTTGATAAATTTTATTTATCACTGTCAGAATGCACCAAGTATTAAACAGTTTTGATATACAGATTTGAATCTTCATAGCACAGTCATGCTAGTAAATAAAGAGGAATTTGTCTCAGAATCATTACAATGTTTAATTCAACTTTTAATTTAATTAAACGTACAAATAACATGTGGAAAGAAGGATCCGAAGTTCAAAAAAGTAACCATATAAAGTTAAAAAATAAAATTCTAATGTTTTTGAATTTTAATATAAAGAAAACAAACATTTGTTAAATTTTCTTTAAAAATTAATTAAGTTTCTTTTAAGTATAAAACAGGCTTTTCTTGCTTTGATTTCTAAATAAATTTTTCCAATTTTTGTTTAAGGTGTTATTGATGGTAATTGTTTTGTTTTTTTCAGCTATGCGGCTACTTCATAGCATTCCTGGTCTACATGTACACAATTCGCTTCATGCGGCTATTACGATTCAACAGAAAAATATCCGTTCTTGGTGATACTTTAATGGCTGTTGCAAAACCAATAGTGAGCTTCATGATAGTGTTTATCTTTGCTTTTATTGCGTTTGCACTGACAGCGCATATATTCTTTGGGAAAACTCTGCGGACCTTTAGGACATTTGTGACGACAGTTGAAACACTCACCGTCATGATGCTGAGTAAGAAATTGTGTTTGTATGAGCCTTGGTCTGGGAAAATGGGGCTTAATGCATGAGTATAAAGTGTAGTCCCAGAATAGCCTCTGCAGTCTAAACAGGCTTATCAGCCTATGTTGAATTTATTGTTTCAAGGACATTTCTTGTTAATGAAATCCAGTGCAGGCAGAGAGTGTCATCCCTGAATAGCCTGTGCTGACTGCACATGTAGCCAGTGCTGACTGCACATGTAGCCTGTGCTGACTGCACATGTAGCCTGTGCTGACTGCACATGTAGCCTGTGCTGACTGCACATGTAGCCTGCGCTGACTGCACATGCTTATCCGGGACACTTTTTGCACATGCGATAAGCCCCATTTTTTCAGAGCCAGGCTTTTATCTTTTGTTATTTTTTTTTTACAATATGATCTTCTATGTACTTAAAATGGTTGTAGATCTCCCAGTTTAGTATCTCTGTTTTGAAACTGTTGCTATCTGTTCTGTAGGAAGAATGTTTTTCAAACAAACTTTACTGCAAAACCATGATTATGGAGTGTTTTGTATTGACATATCAACCATTATTTTTGTTCAAGTATGTTATCCAGCATTTTTATAAGTAGATCAAATTTCAGAAAAATATAATATTCCATTGCAATTATTTCTGAATATTTTACTCCAGACAAGTTTGACTACGAAAGCATGATGATGGATTCATTGGTGGTGGGCCCAATACTATTTGGGTTCTTCTGTGTGTCGTTCAACATCATTCTCATCAACCTCCTCATATCGGTGGTGCTGGAGGGATTCACTGCGGTGAGGCGTGACAAGCAGAAGCAGAGCAATGATTATGAGATTGTTGAGTTTGTGATGAAGCGAGCAAAAATGGTGCTTGGTGTCGGGCAGCCAAAAAAAAGCAGACGACATAATTTGCCTGTCAGTGATCCAAGAAAGAGTAGATTTGTTTATGTTGAAAGTAAGTATTTTTTGCTCTCAGCTTTATTACTTGGTCTTTAAGCTTTGTATTTGGATGTGATGTATGTCATTTTGAATGTTGTCACCCAGTACAAATTTACATAAAAAAATTAATTTGCAGATGAGTGTTTATTTTGCTAAAACAAATGAATTTACTTAACCCTATACCACTAAGATACGTATTTGTACGCTTGTGTAGTCCCTTAGAAAGTTAAATTTAATTTAAAACCTAAATTCATACTAGATTCAAGTTTTAAAGGCTTCATTTCCAAATCTTACTGATTAGCAGCAAACAGCATAAAACCTGAACAGACTGTGAGTTACTCGAAGGCTGTCCTGGTTTTATACTGTTTGCACATAGCCATTTTCACTTTGCCTCTGAGTGGGAAAGGGTTAAGATGTGTAGGAATTTAATCATGAAACTTTTGTGCTCGCCAAACTAATGTTCAAGTATGTGCGTCATTTACCATCATAGCCTAAAATAAATACCACCATCAATCAAAAATGTAAGAGCTCACTACAGATCAAGCCTCTCACCTATGAACATTGAAAAAAAAGACTCAAAGTCAATCTAATTTTTGTGTCTCAGACTTAAAGGGGCCTCGTCACGTTTTGGTAAATTAACAATTTTTTTAAAAAAAGTTTCAAATTCGCAAATTTTCAATGTAGTTATGCTATTTGTGAGAAAACAGTAATACTGAACATTTGCCATGCTCTTAAATATCCAATATATTCATCTTTTGATGGTTTAAAAACCTGAAAATTATAAAGCATTGCAACGCGAAACGATTGAATTATTTGGAGAGTTCTGTTGTTGTTGTTATATTTTGGGATACTACGAGGATTGCTTATGTAAAGAATAAAAATACACACTCATTGTATGAGCATGGATGTCTGAGTGGTCTAAGCGATAGACTTTTACTCCAGGGGTCAGTGGTTTAAGCCAAGTTGAGGCTTACTTTTTTTTTCTTTCTTTAATTTTATTCTTGTTTTTTAACGGAGCTTTTAAATCCAATGTTTACATTTATCAATATAATGCATTTAATGACAAACTTCAATACATGCAAAATTCTGAGAAAAGGCCCCTTTAACAAGAACTCATAGGAGTAGAAAATTATGCAAACAATCAAATTCAGTTTTATAAAAAAAACTAGCAGCAAGAAAGATGATATAGAGTCAGACATAAGTCGTCCTTTTATATCATAATTATTAGAATGAATTCAGGTTGTATGGTAATTTCTTCACTAATGAAATATGGTAATGACACGCATCATACTGTACAGGGTCAGCAAGAAGCGATGCAACTTAGTGGCAGTTGTTTTACATGTAGTGATGAATATAAGCCTTGTTTTGCACTTACTTGACTTATTGCATGTGTGTTAATTTTTTTCCATATAATCTTGCACAAACCCCACAGGCTAATCAGGGACGGCTCTTTCCTGGACAGCTTTTTCCTCTTTAATGGAATTTTTTGTCACTTCCAAACAAAATCCAGTTAAAGCCGCAAAGTATCGTTCATGATTAGCCTGTGTGGACATGCAGTCCATGATCAGCCTGTGTGGACATGCAGTCCATGATTAGCCTGTGTAGACATGCAGTCCATGATCAGCCTGTGTGGACATGCAGTCCATGATCAGCCTGTGTGGACATGCAGTCCATGATTAGCCTGTGTAGACATGCAGTCCATGATTAGCCTGTGTGGTCATGCAGTCCATGATTAGCCTGTGTGGACATGCAATAAGTATCAACCATGATTAGCCTGTGTGGTCATGCATTAAGCCCAGTTTTCCCAGAACGAGGCTCCTCTTATGATGCATGCTTCAGAACTCACTGCAGAGGAGCAGAAGATACAGGAGTTAGATGAGAAGGTAGAGAGGATGCTGTCACAGCTGGAGGGGGTCACAGACGTGAACACAGAGGCCGAGACGATGAGGGAGGAACTGGAGGAGTACATGAGCAGACGTCGCCGCATCGTGGTCGGCTAACACAACCTCATCCGCTCGATTGCATCAAATCTTCATTGTGACATTTACAAAATAACACCTCATGCATGTTTTATTGCTCATCAAACAACAATTTAGGGTTCTCATGCATAGTAATGAAACCATGAAGGAATGCAAAACATCAAAATGACATACTTCTATATACATGTACTAGTAATACAAAAATTATATATCTCACAATGCAGTATTAGTTTCCATACTCAAGTTAAGTTAAATGTCAAGAAAGAAAAAATATATAAATTACATGCAAAAACTATATAGTATAGTAAATTATTCAGAATTTATGCAAAAACACTGATTAACTTGTTTGTAGTTAATGTTTGCAAAGCTGTGCCTGGCTCTTATTGGCCAAGGGAAAATATACGCTGACATTCATGGGCGCTGAACTTTGACCCGTTTTCTATCCCTCTGCTTATCCTCTGTGACTGTCAATGTCGTGTTGAATTTGGTTGTTTTTAAATGACTGAAAATTTTACTTATAAATGCAGAGAACATTGAATTTCAGACATTTGATTTGATGTTTTTAAAATTGCAATGAAACTATCCAGGCAGTGCTTTTACCAGCTCCCTGTACGTTTCCTAGCCTAGAAATTTCAAGGCAGTGCTTTTACCTGTTCCTTTTAGCAGCTACCTGTACATTTCCTATGCCTAGAATTGTCCAGGCAGTGCTTTTACCTGTTTCTTTTAGCAGCTCCCTGTATGTTTCCTAGCCTAGAATTGTCAAGGCAGTGCTTTTACCTGTTCCTTTTACAGCTCCCTGTATGTTTCCTAGCCTAGACTTATCAAGGCAGTGCTTTTACCTGTTTTTCCTATCCTAGAATTGTCCAGGCAGTGCTTTTACTAGTTCCTTTTAGCAGCTCCAATTACGTTTTCCATGCCTAGAATTGTCCTGGCAGTGCTTTTACCTGTTCCTTTGAGCAGCTCCCTGTTATGTTTCCTAGCCTAGAATTGTCAAGGCAGTGCTTTTACCTGTTTCCTAGCCTAGAATTGTCAAGGCAGTGCTTTTACCTGTTCCTTTTAGCAGCTCCCTGTACAATTCCTACGCCTAGAATTGTCCAGGCAGTGCTTTTACCTGTTCCTTTTAGCAGCTCCCTGTATGTTTCCTAGCCTAGAATTGTCAAGGCAGTGCTTTTACCTGTTCCTTTTAGCAGCTCCCTGTTATGTTTCCTTGCCTAGAATTGTCAAGGCAGTGCTTTAACCTGTTCCTTTTAGCAGCTCCCTGTTGTGTTTCCTAACCTTGAATTGTCAAGGCAGTGCTTTTATCTGTTCCTTTTAGCAGCTCCCTGTACGTTTCCTAGTCTAGAATTGTCAAGGCATTGATTTTACCTGTTCCTTTGAGCAGCTCCCAGTTATGTTTCCTAGCCTAGAATTGTCAAGGAAGTGCTTGTACCTGTTCCTTTTAGCAGCTCCTTGTACGTTTTCTATGCCTAGAATTGTCCAGGCAGTGCTTTTACCTGTTCCTTTTAGCAGCTTCCTGTATGTTTTCTATGCCTAGAATTGTCCAGGCAGTGCTTTTACCTGTTTCTTTTAGCAGCTTTCTGTACGTTTTCTATGCCTAGATCTTTCTGTATGTATTATTGGTAGACAATACTGAAAAACATAAACTTGTGTCTGATAATTATAAAAATTACTGTGACATTCTTAATCATGTGATTGTTAATTTGATCATTAAAAAGGTTAAACTGGTCAGTAGGTTACTTATATTTACCATGGTTACTGACAGAAATATAGGGTCTGGCACGTGTTGTCATATCATACCATATTTTATTAAACAAGTTCAGGAATTTTGTTAGTAAGCGAGCCTTTGGCGAGCTTACTGGCGAATTTTCTGGACGATTTTAATAAAATATGGTATGAAATGACGAGTGTCAGATCTTTTTTATCACATGCTTTTAAATGAGCAAAGTATATAAATATTTACGCAATGATAAATCCCAAATGTTATTTACATTTCTTGACGTCATTTGACGTTGCATCGTCATTTCAGCAAAATAACAAAATGCGATCGGTCAATCAAACGAAAACTAAGCCAATGAAACGCTTAAAAATATATTACACATGTGCAAGATAAAAATATTCGTATAAATGGTTATATCACATGGGAAACAGAGTATGGCATGTGATAAAAACTGTTTGGTTGGATTGGTTGTTATATCAAAGATAAATGCTCATATGAATGAAAAATATTTTATAAACATGGTTAAGAAAAGAATGTAATCCTCTGATATTTTGTTTATAATCAACTTGATTGTTTTATCTACTATAACTAGGAAGAAAGCTGTATTTAACTAACATTGCATTTATGCCCCCACACATTGTGAGGCATTAAGTATTGCACGTCTCTGTCCGTCCGTATCTCCTGAAGATTTTGAATTCAACAACTGTGTTGATCTCGCTGTAACTTTCTCAGGTGAAAGACTTAATGTGACGATGATCATTTATAACAGAATTTTGAAAACTAGTTTTTGCGGAGATATGGTGTCTTCTCTGTTTTACTGCGACAGAATATATATATAATCCCAAAATGTTGTGTTTAAACTGCTTTTTTACTGCTGGGTTTATTTCGTTCAAACTTTAACAATTAAATAACCTTTATGTCTAGACTGATGATGGTAAAAGAAGGAATTTTTAGCTGCGACAAGTTTGGGCAGAATAATATCCCTTTGGCAGTTTTTCTACTGACGAATATATGAACAAACAATTTTGTATTTGGACTTTTTTAATTACTGACAGGATCTCTCTAAAAGTTTCACAGTGGAATAAAATGCATGTGAAGATGATTGTGAAGAAAATAATGATTTGTTGCTTTTTTCATCTATAGAATAAGTAGTCTCAAAATTACTTCGTCGTCTTTAACTACTGGGTGGATCTGAATGGCTGCAATAAGTTTTGCATTTATGTTAGGTCTTTGTGAATGGTCCCCAAAATTGTCCCCTCCTCTTGAACTGCTTTGCTGATTTCTCTTGAACCTTTACTGCTGAATGACCTTAATATGTAGATGACGGTTAAGAAAAGAATTTTCTTTGCAAAGAGTTTTTGCAGACTTATGCCTTTTTATTCACTGTAGAATATATAGTGGATGTGTCTGCGTCCAAACATGCGTTGTGGGGGCATAAGTGTCTGTGATAGATTTCTAGTAATCATGGCTTTGAACAGTAACATGTTATTCATTTCTTTCTTTTTTCCATAAATAAAATGTGTAGGGAAATATTGTTATGTTGTCAATATTCCTCAAAAAATTTTACTACATGGTAATTGAATAGAAACTGCAAAAGTATGTAAAAAGCAGGCAAACTAGTATGGCGTAAAAAAACATTGTTTACACTAACCTCACCAACCCTATTTTTTTGTGGCAACCCTTCACTTTCTTTTGAGTTTTTATGTCCCCCACCACTATAGTGGCGGACATATTGTTTTTGCCCTGTCCGTTGGTTTGTTTGTTTCCCCAACTTTAACATTTTGCAATAACTTTTGCAATATTGAAGATAGCAACTTCATATTTGGCATGCATGTGTATCTCATGGAGCTGCACAATTTTAGTGGTGGAAGGTCAAGGTCATCCTTCAAGGTCAAAAAAAAAATCAAAGCGGCACAGAAGGGGACATAGTGTTTCTGACAAACACATTTCTTGTTTTATACTTGTTTTTACATTTGGTCATATTTCCAAAAATAACTTTTTCTTGTTAAGAAAGAAATGATGCATACAGATTTGGAAGATTTTAGTCATTTAACATCCTTATAAAAGAGTTAAGTAACCCATGTGTATTTTTTATGTGAAAAAAAAAAGTTAACTGACTTACCAACCATATTGTTTTTAGAGATGTCAGTAGAAACAAACAACTTGTATACGCCATGTTATTTTTTTTAAATCCTGATTTGTATTGGTTTAACTATCCCATTCTTTGACTTTAGACAGGAGCCCTGTTATATAACGACAAGTTTTTGTTTTAATTTACTTCTGTAGTAAAAAAATATATGGATATTTACAACTCCCTACAATATTTAATAAAACAGGTCCCAAACAAAATGGATTGCAGATACACCTATTGGCAGTTTTGCTCTATATACCAAATACTGTTACAGTAGATCTCATTAGGACCTTGTGAATGTCAAGAAAATGTGTATTTACAGCATCCATGGCACAGAACATATAAAAGAGCATCCCTTTCGTCTCGAGAGTGATGATTGTTCAAACGGACAGTATTCTACGATAGCATGTACTGTTACTTATCAAGTTGCGATATATTGGTAACAAGGTCAAGAGAATTGTACACAATGCCAAACAAATATTTCTTGATGCTCGTGTCCATTGAGATTCAAACTCGAGCCTACAAAAATCCCACACATCAAATAATTATTTTACAACAATACAGTACCCTTATGAATTGTGTTCATGCATATAGAGGTTCTTCACATACATCTATTTATTACAATTTAACTAGTACATATTATCCCACACCTGCGATGTGTCCAGTTAACAACTTTTTATATATAAACATAAATATTTTACTGAATACCTATAAATAGCAGACCTGCATATTCAGTAATCATTCAATAAATACTTATTTAAAATATAAATGGTTTTGAAAATATAATACTGATTAATTAATTAGCTATTGATAATCCCATTTAATACCAGCCTTTGACCTACAACTTCTCCGACTTCAAAGCAACACAATATTCTTATATCAGTTTTGTTCTAAGAATGCCATTTATTTGAATCATGCATGGTTTTCACCCACACAATTTACAATTTATTCTTAAAAATTCAAAATTACTTGAGCACCATTGGCAGCATGCATTTTTTGAAAAAAGAACTACATTCATTCGAAGTCAAAATATGCCAAATTTTACGTCCCAACGTTATTTATAGTCAGTGATTTAGGGCCATGAATTTCATACACCTTTTCTGTGTGTGTTTTTTATTTGGTTATTATAAACAGAATGCAACACAAACTTGTCACTGCATCAACTTTATTTCACATTGTCAACCATACACATAGAAACAGATATAGCACTCATTCTCAGGAAGGGGGGCAACAATACATAAAATAAGATACATAGATAGATAGGCATCACACGCAGCAAACAGCAGGGGGAATGGTAGACAGGAAAGGAAAATATCATTTAACCAATTTATGCCTAGTGGTCTCTCCCATCCTTCTAAATTGGATCAATTTATTTCCAAAATTAGGGATGTCTAGTATATTTATTTCTATATTTCGAATATTTCTTACAGAAATTTCTGTAAGCAAACAGTGCAGACCCAGATGAGACGCCTCATCATGCGGCGTCTCATCTGGGTCTACACTGTTTGCCACGGCTTTTTTTCTAGACGCTAGGCATACATGGGTTAAGAATGCTGGTATTATATGAGAATCATTCATTTTACTTTAAGAAATAAGAACAATTCAAACATGATATTTAAATTTGATAAGTTAATACAAAATTGGTAAAATTATGCCAGGTAAAGCACTCATTTGTTATATATCGCTTTTTTGTATTACAATTTTTATAAAATTGTAACAGATCAATATAGCATATTTTCTTGGCAAGGTTTTACGTGTACTTCTACTTGTGCAGTACAACAAAGATATCACAGACTTGTTAATGGAAAAAGCTTGTAAATAATAACAGTCAGACAGGAAAACTAAACATGTAAATGAAAGATAAGCATCAGATGCTGAAATATACAATGAATATGTGAACACAAACCCGATCATGAAAAATGTGCACAAAAATAATAATACTGCTAGGTGATATCAAGGCAATGAAAAATCTAATTTCTCTAAATTTATTTTAAAATTTATGTATACCTTTAACTTAGGCCATAAATAGAATTATATGTTGTTTCATGGAAAATGACTAAAAGGCTATATAGCATTAACAAGTAGAGCTCACCAGTTCATGATTATTCAATACACTTAGCTGTCAATTGTGATAAAACATCAATATTTCTACATGACCCTATTCATGTGGCTATTAAAACGTTTGATTATGGTTAAAATTGAATACTGGAACATTCATTTCATAAAAGGCATTCTATAAAAGTTAGTAAAATCACAGTCAAATAATAATACTGTTTCATTTCAATTGGGATAAAATACAATACAGCATGACGATACGTGGAATTATGCTCTATCACATTTGCACAAATATGTAATAACAAAAACAAAAACAACATCAGTTCTTGAGCAAAAGAACCAATTTATTAATATTGTTCATGATTTAAACGTAACAAAAACATGGACAATTAAATATGTTCAAAAAAATACAGGCAGGTTAAAACAAGATCAACATTTATATATATAATGTATAAGGCATCCTAAATGTAAAATCGCACTGCTGGATGTATATAGGCTCAAAAAAGTAATGTGTACACAATTTTAATTCACATAGCAAAAAAGTAAAACGGTATAATATAATAATTAAAGTGTAACATATAATCCTATTCCAATTTTACAAAAATACCAAAATCTGACCCTCAAAAAATTGCAATAATTTTTTTCACTGTCGCCAAGTTATAAAGGATGAAAAACGGCCTATAAAGATTGTTTTAAATTGAAGTGACACCACTCAGACGTCAACAAAGTCAATATTAATAAAGTTAAATTTAAAGGGACACAACCCTTGGTGACATTGGGAAGGTTTTTCTCATTCCCAAGCACTTTTCCCTATCGATAAACAGCGAGTTATTCTTGATAGAAAGGTCCTGCTCGAGGGAGGCCTTCGTGCGCAGCAAGTGCTGCAGGGTGTTCTCTGCCTGGCGCAGCTTGGCCTGAAGTGACTCAACCGTCTCGGAAATCTCCGACACCTCCTCAACCAGTCTGTGTGCAATTAGATGCATTGAAATTATATGTCTGATTGTATTCACCATCTACTGCACAATGATTGTGACATAATCAAAGCAACACATATATTATTAAAGAATGAAGAACATGAAGTTACTTTAAACAGATTTATTTTAGCACCATTGCATCAAAGGCCTAAGGCTTATTTTAATGCTGTTGAGTACAATTCCTGGGTAGAACCAGTACTTGGTATCTTTGATGATAAAACCTTATGAATACAGCTTATGAACAGGTGAGCATTTTTTGTTTGGGCTCAAAATAATTGTGTGAGCTTTTGTCTGAGGTTGAAAATCACTGATGAATTTGTGTCTTCCCCAATCAATTTTGAAAACAGGGTTAATGCAGACCTCCTATACTTGAATTTCTTTAAGGAAAGACTTCCTTTGACCTAAAATTCCATTAAGGCAGAAAGTGTCTTCCCTGATAAGCTTGTGTGGACGGCACAATTTAATCTGGGATGACATTTTACACACATGCATTAAGCTGCATTATCTAAGAGTGTGGCTCAAATATTTATAAAGAACACCGTTTAAATTACATAGCTACAAATGTGTACCTGTGTTGTACAGGGTCCCTGCAGAGCTCCATGTTGGGTCTGCGTATCCTGGTGTCGAGACGGGTCTGGGCCACCTGCATGGGCGCCTCCTTGTCCTGGATCGCCTTCTTGAGGAACTCAATGTTCTTCTCCATGTCAAATATCTCCTGAAGGACCTGTCACACAGAAAATGGGGCGTAAACAATCTCTTAAAGAAAGAATATCACATCTCCTGCAGTACCTGTCACACAGAGAAAATGTGCCATTAACAAATTCTTAACCGAGGGGCAAAATGTTAATGTTTGCAAAAATTCTTATACTAGTATGTTTTAAAAATTAGAAGACATTAGAACATATGTTTAAGACCCTGTTATTTGAAAAGTTGTCATGACATATTCCTGTTTCTGGATCAAAACTGACAAAAAAATTATTAAACAAGAGATGTGTTTGTCAGAAACACAATGCCCCCATTGCACCGCTTTGAAATAAAATTTCAATATATCATTTGGCAGGTTTAGAAAATATCTCCCTTTTAAAGCTTATTACTTCCCTTGGATTGTATTTTTTTACTTTTACCTTGAAGGATGACCTTGACCTTTCACCACTCAAAATGTGCAGCTTCATGAGATACACATGCATGCCAAATATCAAGTTGCTATATTCAATATTGCAAAAGTTATGGCCAATGTTAAAGTTTTCTGACAGACACACAGACAGACAGACAAACAGACTGACAGTTCAACTGCTATATGCCACCCTACCGGGGGCATAAAAATCCTATTTCCAAAATACAACTCCAGAATATAAAGATTTTTCTACAGTTTTTCATAACAAAAAAATTGCAAGCTATTGACATATTGCAAGTTCAATTGCAAACTTGAGTAACAAATTACAATTTCTACAAATACAAACCTGATCTAAACATCAGCCATGCTTTCGTTGTGTTACATGACACAAACAATAAAAATAACAATCAATAGTTCAAGACTCTTAATATAGAGGCTCATAAATAGTTAGCTCATGGTGGCTTCATGGATATGGCATCCAACTAGTGATACGGAGATACTGGATTTGATCCCCACACCGGGAGTGTTCCCACAAGTACTAGTTCTCCCAAGGAAATGTACTAGAAAATGCGACCAACCTTAAAACTGATAAATATTGTTAAAATAGAACTTCTAAATTTCACAGTTTAATGTTAATAATTTTATCTCAACACTCAAATGCAGACTTTGCGACATCGAGACAAATTTTACAATAGATAACAAAGTCTAATTGGATAGTGTGTCTGACTTGCCCTTCTGTGGTTTTGCATTCTTCCGAATAGACACATTATGGATGCTCATACCTTGGACAGGTGTGTCTGGAGCTTGTTCCTGGCGTCTGTGGTCTCCTGCATGCGCTGGGTGAGGGCCACGTTGACAGAGTTCCACTCCTGCCACATCTCGTTGGCGCACGAGTTCAGCACGCTCTCAATCTCATTACGCATGTTCTTGGAGGCGGCGCGCTCGCTCTGGGACCGCTGGATGTTGTTGTTGGTGAACTGAGCCCACGACTCAGGCACAGAGACTCTGTTAGAGGGGGTTTACAAGGTGTTTTATGACACAAGTACAGGTAAAACGTTTTGGGATTATAAAGTGATCCATTTCACAAATTATTTGTTGGGTTCTGTGAGTTGTTCTTCTTTTCAAAAAATAGTTTAGGATATACATGTACTGATATTGTGAGGCTTCATAACATACTCATTTCAGGACCATTTAATGTCATACTTTAAATAATGCTGATTTGATGTCAATATCAATAGAAAGGACTATATAATGTCATACTTTAAATATTGTTGATTTGATGTAAATTCCAATGGAAAGGACTATGATATGTTATACTTAATATTGCTGATTTGCTATCAATATCAATGGACACATCTTTTTAATGTAATATTTTAAAAACCACTAAATTAATCTAAATTTCAAAGGACAGGGATGTTTTTCATTTATGATGTGAATCTATTTTGACCAGTGGACTAAACAAAATATTGTCTACAGTAAAATAACTTTAAATTTCATTTGAAAGGCAGTGATAATTTTAATATCTCAAGAAATTGTTTCAAATCAAAACACATTATAACTTAATTATCTTAATTCCATAAAACAAAACCTAAGTGAAACAATCAGAACAATAACGTAAACAAGCAGTTGCCAGTAGCCTTAGAGTAATGATTATGAAAGCATGCATGGAGAAACAAGAAGTGGTGGCTGTCTTACGTATTGTCGACCCTTTCTACACCGTTGTGATAGGCGATGCCACGGGAGGAGTTACGAAGACCATGACAGTTCTCATCGAGGGTCTGAGCAACAAACTTGTCACCCGTATCCTTCTCAAGCTCGTGTTGGGCAGCGCGGTCCAGACTGCGAAGTGCAAAGATCAAGAGAGACAAATAAGAAAAATGAGACCAATCACCTTTTTATGGATGATCCGTGTGATAGACGATTCCACTATCTGAAAGGCTGGAAATAATGATTCCTGTTCTTATGTGATATGGGACCAGGGCTTTCTCTGCATTCTTTAGCAGGGAAAATTATGAGGCATAATTCACACCAAACCAGACATGTATCATAATTAATCCATAAGAAATGGATCCCCCAAAACACCACTTTCGTCTCAAAACTCTACTGATGTATGAAACAAATGCACCAAAATAGCTTACTGGAACCAATTATGATGGTTATTACTAAGAATATAAAGTTTCATCACACTAGAAGCAATAATTGTTAAACATTTGTGTTGTTTTGTTTTTGTTAATAAAGGGTTATTACTCTGGTTCTGTTTAAAAAAAATAAATAAATAACTGAACAAAAATACCCAAGTTTATATGAGGATAAGTCTAGAAATATAGAGTGTTGACGTTGTAATATCCATGTTACCTATATGCATATGTTTTGATTTTATTTTTTTCTAAAAGTATTATCACAACATTTTAAAATGTATAAATCAAACAGTTTTTCCCAATAAAGAGTAAATTGATGCTAAAATTCGTAACTTCTCAGGTTTGTCATATTCCCAAAGTGATGAGAAAAAGCCCTAGTATGATAAAGAGAACACATGCACACCAAGGAAACACTGAAATAAAAAAACATATAGTCAGATGTGAATGCAAAAGAATTATGTCTGTGAAATGTTATGAAGAAAGTACACTTCCATGTCCTGCAAAGATATATCAGCACCAGTCACACTCCAAAGATCACTCTGTAACTCTGAGGATCTCTCGCTTGTATGCACGTGAAAACTCACGTTGGATCGAGCCTCTGTATACCATTGATATACGCTTTGCCCCCTGACCCGTTGGAAATGCCCCTTGCCACTTCGTCAATCTGCCTTGCACTTAATTTATCTTTTGTGTCCATTTCCAGTTCGTGTTGGGACGCGCGACAAATACTGTTCAAATCAATAATGCAATTTCATGACAGATTTGCTACATTTCAAAATAAAACTTGATGGATAGTAGTTTGTTTTTTACATCTGAGCTTTTCATCCAAATATTGTAAGGGTCGTTATAAGGCATCAACCCCTCTGCTTTCTTATCCTGCGCTCTTTCTCTGAGTACTGGTCTTACCCAAGGATTTATCATTCCCTGTAATGAACATTTTCTCAAAATGCCAAATATAACATATTTCTCCCATAAATAGGTCAATCGGCCCCAACCCAATCAGGTGAGAAAAAGCCCTGACATAATATAATCTACATTGCTATTTGATGACATTTTTGCAACAGAACTGGAGGAACAGACTGCAGTTTGTATTAAATCCTGAAATAATAAATTCCAGTATCTCTGATGCTTATGAGAAATTCAATAATACAAACAAGGACTGTTTGTAAAGCATGCCCCCCATATGGGCTGTCCGTTGTAGTGGCAGCCATTGTTTGAATACGTTTTTTGTCACTGTGACCTTGACCTTTGACCTAGCGACCTGAAAATCAATAGGGGTCATCTGCGCGTCACGATCAATGTACCTATGAAGTGTCATGATCCTAGGCCAAAGCGTTCTTGAGTTATCATCCGAAAATCATTTTACTATTTCGGTTCACCGTGACCTTGACCTTTGACCTTGTGACCTCAAAATCTATAGGGGTCATCTGCGAGTCATGATCAATCTACCTGTGAAGTTTCATGATCTTAGGTATATACGTTCTTGATTTATCATCCGAAAACCATTTTAATATTTCTGGGCACCGTGACCTTGACCTTTGACCTAGTGACCTCAAAATCAATAGGGGTCATCTGCGAGTCATGATCAATCTACCCATGAAGTTTCATGATCCTAGGCGTATGCATTCTTGAGTTATCATCCGGAAACCATTTTACTATTTCGGGTCACCGTGACCTTGACCTTTGACCTAGTGACCTCAAAATCAATAGGGGTCATCTGCAAGTCATGATCAATCTACCCATGAAGTTTCATGATCCTAGGCGTATAGTTATCATTCAAAAACCATTTTACTATTTTGGGTCACTGTGACCTTGACCTTTGACCTGGTGACCTCAAAATCAATAGGGGTCATCTGCGAGTCATGATCAATGTACCTATGAAGTTTCATGATCCTAGCCCCAAGCCTTCTTGAGTTATCGTCTGACAACCACCTGGTGGACGGACCGATCTACAGACCGACCGACCGACATGAGCAAAGCAATATATCCCCTTCTTCGAAGGGGGGCATAATTATTCAAATTATTTACCCAATTCATACTATGAATTGGTTACCATCACCACTTGCTTACTCTTGCCATAAAATTGCCAGTGATTTTTCTGTTTTCTTTCTTTGATTGCAATTTTAAATATGTTGTTAATGCTTGCTTGTTAAAAAAACTTCTGTTTACTGGAGTATCTAAGGCCTATATCAAATATTTGAAACAATTTTAACAGTATAAAGAAGTGAAACTCCAGTTACTCCAGCAGTATTGCATTTCTATTATACACACGTTTGTGGTCCTTGATTTATGGCAAGTAACCAATTGCCAAATCAGTATGGCACAATACGAAACAAGTAGTCAATCAAATGCATTACACAAGTATTCGACACGTAACAGAATTATGTCCCCTTGTCTGGCCCTCATTTCACAACAATTCTTAAGCCTCACTCAAGAATAACTGGTTTGAGAGGCATATTTCATTAATTCATAATACTACATCTACTTTAAAGTTGATAGTGTTGTAGGAACTATTATTTAATTATGATATTACAAAAAATGTTCATTTAATGCTTGTTATCCTTTAGCAATGATATTTTTACGCTCATTTTATTGGAATATGCAAAAGTGAGCTAAAACTTATCTTTTTAAAACAGACTTACGAATTTGTTATACATCGAATAAGATAAAGGTATGAGCTGGGTTTGGGAAAACTTGGTAAAATGCATGACCACAAGGTGTCTCCACAAGGTGTCTCTCTAGATGAGCCTGAGCAGTCCACACGAGCTAATCAGGGACCACACTTTCTGCCTAAACTAGATAATTTAATAACAAAAGACATCATTTTAACAAAATAAAACACATAAATGCTGCAAGTATCTCCCGTGATTAGCCTATGTAGACTGCACAGGCTAATCTGAGAGGACACTTTACACCATGCATTAAGCCCAGTTTTCTCAGAACACGGCTAATATGAAAGAATGCACTGCTTGCCCCTACCCTAGTTGTGTGTTTGCCCTGTCAATGGTGTGTCTCATACGCTCCTGGCACCTCTTGATAATGTCCACCTCCTGAAACAGTAACAACATGGGTCAGTAGATATTGCTGAGTACTTAACCCTTTGCATGCTGGGAAATTTGTCGTCTGCTAAAATGTTGTCTGCTGAATTTCCTTAATTAGCATTTTCTTCAATTTTTTTCAAAGAATACTATCAGAATAGCAAACAGTTTGGATCCTGATGAGACGCCATGTTCTGTGGTGTCTCATCTCATCTGGATCCAAACTGATTGCAAAGGTCTTCAAAATTCGGTTCCAGCACCGAAAGAGTTATTAACAAGATTGGGTACTTCTTGGGCTGCCTTTTGGGAAAACTGGGCATAATACATGTGCACAAAGTGTCATCCCTGATTACCCTTTGCAGACTGCACATGCTAATCTGGGACAACATTTCACGTATAGTTATTCAGCCCAGTATTCCCAGAACAATGCTAAAGTCAATGATTCTTAGCAACAGCCTAAATGTAGTTGAGACATATATATAGTAATTTAAAGCATATGCATAAAGGCATTATCTAATAACTTTATCACATATACATGTACATTACAACAATGTTTGGGCCTGTCATGCTATAAAGGGGCCTATTCTAAAACGAAAAATAAACGTTGCCTTCTGAATGATATGCTTTTAGAATAAGCATTAATAATATATTCTACATGCATGAAAATATAGCATTTAATTATTCAAGTTTTGATAACATAAAATACCACATATTATTAATTGGCTGTTTCATTTGAATGAAAACATATGTTTGGGATGTAATAATTATATTTTGATCGTACTTATACAAAATAGCATAAGCAAGTAAGATTGTGATAAATTTGAATGCAGTATTGCAAATCCAAACAATGTACTAGAAAGCACAATCTGTTTACTTATAAGACGTTTGAAATGTGTTCAACACTATTTTCATATTTAAACATTTTGACAAAAATTGCCAGATACTGTGTGTGTGTTTATGTTTATACCAGACAACCTGATGATTATTGCAAATGGTTTTCAATGGATATGTCTGTCTAGATAGCTTTGGTGGAAAATAAAGCAATAAAGTGAGAAAGATATTTTTGTAGCAAAACGTTGAACTAGTTACAAATCTTAAGTCTACGTATTATTTTTCACACTACATTGTTAATGTTTTAACAAGGACATGTACTGGCAGAGGCAATAAACATGTACAATATTTATTACCCAACTTAAAAGAATTTTGTTAACAAAATATAACTGCCTAAACATGTCGTTATGAACACTTATGATAAAACCCATGATTTAAACATGTGTATAAACTGTAATCTAAAATGTAAGTATGCATAATGGAAGAACTATATCATTCTTGAGTGGAAGGTAAACAAATTTGACACTTCAAAAACTGATAATCAATTGGGAATAGCATCTCATCAATATGATTGATTTAATCACTTTATTTAATCTATTGCAAAACATATTTCATGAACATATCGAGGGTTTGGCGCAAAACTATTGTAACTCACATTTTTAGAATTTTACAGGAGATCAAAAAAACATCCTTGTTTCCCTAATTTTCACTTCCTGATAAAAACCAGGCTAAAACTTGTAGTAAATAACTGTATTTAAACATAACAGTTAACAATTTGTTTAAATATTGATTCAATTAAATGTATTTGATTAATATCAAGATACAATACTGTTGCGTTGAAATTTATTCCTTTTTAGCCAATATAATTTGGTGCAAAACTATTGTATCTTAAGATACATTACTTTTGCACTAAGTTTTTATCTAAAATTGATGGTTTTGACATATCCAAGAAATATTGTAACTATAAAGGAAGATTTTTAATGGACATGTCCTTTTGTTTATAACCTTAATTTTATAATGTAATTATAAAGAAGGGAAGAAATCTTTTAATGACATTAAATTAAGTATACTTCGATGGACGGTTGGTTTCATTTCAAGTGTTACAGTAGGAAATGCACACCATGACTGGCTACATGTAGGTACTTACAACTGACAAGACTGGTATCTTACAAAATAACATTCCATCAAAATAAACAAATTTAAATGAGTGTATTATGATAATAATATCAATAATCATTGATACAATGCCACATAACAGTTGCAAGTGAAAATAAACACTTAAGTCTTGATATGATAGGTATCTTTAATATTTACAAAAGTAGATTTACCTTAAGTACCTTTAATATAAAATTATAATATGTTATTTCCTTAATCTTATTTTTTTTTATTTAGCAAAGATTTGTTTAATTCCCATTGTATTCCATTATACTAAAATGCCATAGTTATAATCAAATAATGTATAAAAACAGTCATTTAATTGCAGAACTTGTGAAATAATTGGCAATTGATATGTGAATTAAAAGTCTGCATTATGCAATTAAAACATGTATTGTCATATTTACACACTATTCCTATATTTCTAATGTTTAGGTCCATAACTTCATTATAAACAAACAAAACAAAAAATCCAAAACATTAAAATGATACTTAATGCTAACATCCCAACATTACTTCATCAGTTACTTTCATACAAAATTTTCATAAAGGAGGAGAAAGAAGAATGTATGGTGGACACCAATGGAATGGCATGAGCTTTTCAAAGCAATAAATGTGCCTTTTTCAAGTTTTGGTAATTTGAAAAAATTAAAAAAAGTTGTTTCAGATTTGCAAATTTTCGTTATAATTATGATATTTGGTGAGGAAACAGTAAAATTCGGAACAATTACGATGCTCTAAATTATCCATTATGCATCTTTTTACAATTTAAAAACCTGAAATTATAAAGCGTTGCAACAGGAAACAAATGAATAATTTGGAGAGTTCTGTTGTTGTTTTTATATTTTGTTAATCTACGAGGATTGCTTATATAAAATATCAAATACATCAATCATTGTATAAGCACAGATGGCCGAGTGGTCTTAGCGGTAGACGTTTACTCCAGGACTCCAGGGGTCAGTGATTCCAGCTCAGCTGAGGGTTACTGTTTTTTTTCTTCTTTTTTTATTTCATTCTTGTTTTACTGGAGCTTTGTTGATCCAATGTTTACAATTATCAATATAAAGCATTTAATGACAATCTTCAATACATGCCAAAATCTGTGAAAAGGCCCCTTATGAGGTCTCTGTCTTTTTCCCATTTCAATTTGATTCAACAGAATCCTCCTTTGAATTTCTTGGTCGCTGCATCAGATTTAACTCATGAAACCATATCGGTACTGATAAAACACCAATACCCGTGTACATTTAACTTAATTGTACTAAATGTTATTTATCATAGTCAGCAATACCATACGTTGACTGATGTACCCGACCGTGTAAACTCAAACATCCTTAATGTTATTCATCATAGTCAGAAATATAATACCTTGACTAATGTACCCTTGTAAATTCAATCATCAAAATGTTATTTATCATAGTCAAATATGCCATACCTTGAATAATGTATCCGTTTAAATTCAAACATCCTGAGTGTTATTTTTCATAGTCAGATATACCACACCTTGACTTAATATGTACCTGTGTAAATTCAAACATCCTTAATGTTATTTACCATAGTCTGAAAAATCATACCTTGACTGATGTACCCGTGTAAATTCAAACATCCTAAATGCTATTTATCATAGTCAGGAATACCATACCTTGACTAATGTACCCATGTGATTCAAATATCCTAAATGTTAGTTACCATACTCAGAAATACTGTAACTTGACTAATGTACCAGTGTAAATTCAAACATCCGAAATGTTTTTATTTATAGTCAGATATTCCATACCTTGACTCAGATGTACCCGTGTAAACTCAAACATCCCAAATGTTATTTATCATAGTCAGATATACCATACCTTGACAAATAAACCCGTGTTAATTGAAACATTCTAAATGTTATCTACCACTGTCAGGAATGCCATGATACCTTTACTAATGTACCCGTGTAAATTCTTACATTCTAAATGTTATTTATCATAGTCAGATATACCATACCTTGACTAATGTACCCGTTTCAATTCAAACATCCTTAATGTTATTTATCAAAGTCAGGAATACCATACCTTGACTAATTTACAAGTTTAAATTCAAACATCCTAAATGTTATGTACCATAATCAGAAATACCATACCTTGACTTATGTACCGGTGTAAATGTAAACATCCTAAATGTTATTTATCATAGTCAGATATACCATGCCTTGCTTTATAAACCTGTGTAAATTCAAACATCCTAAATGCTATTTACCACAGCCAGAAATACCATACCTTCAATAATGTACCATACCTTGACTGATGTTCCTGTGTAAAATTATCCTAAATGCTATTTATCATTGTCAGGAGTACCACACCTTGACTAATGTACCTGTGTAAGTTCAAACATCCTTAATGTTATTTACTATTATAGTCTGAAATACCACACCTTGACTGATGTACCCGTGTAAATTCAAACATCCTAAATGCTATTTATCATAGTCAGGAGTACCATACCTTAACAAATGTACCGGTGTTAAAATTCAAGCATCCTTAATGTAATTTATCATAGTCAGGAAAACCATACTTTGACAAATGTACCGGTGTAAATTCAAACATCCTAAATGTTATTTTTCATAGTCAGCAATACCATACGTTGACTAATGTACCCGTGTAAATTCAAAAATCCTAAATGTAATTTATCATAGCCAGCAATACTATATGTTTACTCATGTACCCATGTAAATTTAAACATCTTAAATGTTACTTTATATCATAGTCAGAAATACCATACATTGACCAATGTACCCTTGTAAATTCAAACATCCTTTATGTTATTTATAATAGTCAGATATACCATACCTTGGCTAATATGTCCTGTGTAAATTCAAATATCCTTAATGTTATATCATAGTCAGATATACTATACCTTGACGAATGTACCCGTTTACATTCAAACATCCTAAATGTTATTTATCATAGTCAGGAATACCATACCTTGACTAATATACCCGTGTAAATTCAAACATCCTTAATGTTATTTACAGGGATGCAAGGAGTAAACCGGCTAACCGGTTAACCTTCTGAAACGACCAGTTAATCGTTTACATTTTCGGAAAAGATTAACCTAGAAAAAAATATTTGATTATGTTGATTTTTTCATGGAATAATTCGCACTTGTTTACTTTTTTCTTGCGGCATACTGCCAACTTGCGCTGGCGACTTGTAAGAACAACAGGCCGCACCATTGCCAGTAATAAATAACATGTCAACAAAGTAATAAAGCAATTAATCAATACCTTTGTGATAACTAATAGGGGGTACGTTTTGATAACTGATACTATTAATCTTTTGACTCGCTAAAATTTAACTAGCGAACTGCGGTGAGTGGGATCTACCGGTATTAGCGAAGACGTAATTGCCACGTTTATTGAACTTGCAATAAAAAACAGTTGAGACATTGGACGGCTTATTTTGATGTTTTGTTAACCAATATCCAACACTGATTGCTCGCGAAAATACCGTGTTTATAAGTAACAATTTTATGAGGAATTGCATTCGTAGTTACAATCTTTACGAGTTAAAAATTAATATCATTGTGATAATGTACGTCCAACAATTTGACCATTACTGTCCGATGCAAGTTTTATTTAAGAAAGCAAATTATGAACTAATTAAATTATTAAACATCAAATAGAAATATTTTAAAAATAAACCCATTAAATTTTGTATTCGTTTAATTGCGTAAAATGTGTGCGCTATAGTACGTTTACAAACATACGTAACTATCAGTATTCAAGATCATAATACTTAGTTACATCGCTATTTAATAAATGTACTGATTATATTAAATATTCAACATACATTTCGTTCAAAATTTATTTAATTTGCATTTGTGTCCTTTATTTTATGCACAGTTTTTATTGTAAAATGAAAATCAAACGATACAGCTTCGTCTACAAACGCTAAAATGCAAACAACAAAATACATTGTATGCAATTATCAAATAAGAAGAGGTGCGGATTCGTTGAACACACATAGCCCACTTTACGTCGCATTGAAAGGAAAAAAAACATTTCTATATTAAGGAAATTTTAGTTTTAAATATTATAACAGAATGAACAAAGGAATACGCCATTTTTGTGAACGATACGACGCAAACGTAATATAAGCGGCCCAACCAAAAATAAGTTAATAAAACATAAAAATGAACATTGTGTAGTTCTTTAATTTTTTACTCCTATGCATTTACACAGGAAAAATAAAAAAATATATAGCATACATTTACAAAATAATGAAAATAATTTGTATAGTACATTTTATTATCAAACTGGCATGTTATCAACACAAGCGATTTCAAATTTGAAATAACTTTTGTTTCTACGGAGCGGTTCGAGCTGTATGACATTTTTTACGTACTATAAATTATTTTAACTACATAAGGCGTTTCGGTAACCGGTTAATAACCAGTTACTGAAAAAGATTAACCAGTTAATTATATTTGTAACCTCTTGTATCCCTAGTTATTTATACCATAATCAGAAATTCCATACCTTGACTAATGTACCGGTGTAAATTCAAACATCCTAAATGTTATTTATCATACTCAGATGTACCCGTGTAAATTCAAACATCCTTAATGCTATTTACTACAGTCAGAAATACTCTACCTTCAATAATGTTCCTGTGTAATTTCAAACATCCTAAATATTATTTACCATAGTCCGGAATACCATACCTTGACTAATGTACCCGTGCAAATTCAAACATCCTAAATGTTATTTATCATTGTCAGAAATACTATACCTTGACTAATGTACCTGTGTCAATTCAAACATCCTAAATGTTATTAATCATATGGTCAGAAATACCATACCTTGACTAAAGTACCCGTGTAAATTCAAACATCCTAAATGCTATTTATCATAGTCAGGAGTACCATGCCTTGACTTATGTAAATTCAAACATCCTAAATGTTATTTATCATAGTAAGAAATACCATAACTTGACTTATGTACCTGTGTAAATTTAAACATTCTTAATGTTATTTACCATAGTCAGATTTACCATACCTTGAATAATGTACTCGTGTAAATTCAAACATTCTTAATGTTTTCTACCACAGTCAGGAATACCATTCCTCGACTAATGTACCCGTGTAAATTCAAACATCCTAATAATGTAATTTATTATAGTCAGGAATACCATACCTAGCCTTATGTACCTGTATACATTAAAACATCAAAATGTTATTTATCATAGTCAGAAATGCCATACTTAAACTTATGTACCTGTGTAAATTCAAACATCGGTAATGTTATTTGCACTGAAAATATATTGGAAATGCAGTAAAACTTGGTTCAGTACTATTGTAACTCAAGTTACAATAGTTTTGCACAAAATATATTTATATGGAAATACATGCAAATTAATTTGCAAAACTATTGTATCTTGAGTAACAATAGTGTTGCAATAAAAAGGAAAATATATAACTACTGAGTTTATATGTGCAACACTATTGTATCTATAGATACCATAGTATTGCAATATGACTTTTTGTTTGGATTCAAATATGTTATTGCAACACTAATGTATCTTGAAATACAATAGTGTTGCAATACATTCTTTACATATTTTAGATACAACATTTTTGCAGGATCA
Source organism: Dreissena polymorpha (assembly GCF_020536995.1). Classification (NCBI taxonomy): domain Eukaryota; kingdom Metazoa; phylum Mollusca; class Bivalvia; order Myida; family Dreissenidae; genus Dreissena; species Dreissena polymorpha. The sequence goes on along the minus strand of NC_068356.1, from coordinate 108,568,488 downwards.
CTATAAAATTGTACATGTTAATTATATAACTGTGATATTTTTTTTATGGATGCAGGGTATGAAAATATGTACAATTTTAGTGGAAAGTGGTTTTGAGAAAAAATCATAGTTACAATAGTTTTGCGCCAAACCCTCGATATGTTTTATTTTCAACTTCTGTTCCTGAGAAAAGGCCAATTGCAAGTTTAATTCCATGGTTGACACACTTAATCTTATGTTGTTTTGAACGCTTTTCTTGTCATAATACTGATGTTCAAATGCTACAGCTTTTCTAGTGTAAATGGTTAATGGTTTTTCACACAAGTACACAATGCAGTGCCTTTTAATTCCACATTTGCAATCATTTACTAATACAGGCATTGGACTAAATGATATCAAGTAGATCAAATCATCTGGTAGACTCAACAAGTGTTGGAATCTTGGTCAATCTGAAATCTGATACATTAACACTGTATTATTCAAAGTCATTTATGCTGAACGTATCAGTTTTAACTGTAACACAATATTCTAATTGTAATAGCTATGATCATAGAAAAGCGATTGTAACAGTTCATTCAAAAATGTGTGCGAGTCCCCCCAGATCTATGCTTTTAATTATAACAAGCAAATTCGTTGAATTGATATCCCCCGCCATTATACTTCTGGACACAAAAGTATTCTGGACGGATGGACAAGGCCAATGTGCATCATCCTCTTATCCATATGTATACTCATACCAAGTTTCAATGAAATCTGTCAAAGCACTTCCAATATATGGCTTCGGACACACAAAATAAGCATTCTTTCAAGATACAAAGGGCCATAACTCCGTTATTATCCAATGGTGTACAATGCCATTTGGCGTGCATCATCCTCTTATTCATATATATATACTCATACCAAGTTTCAATAAAATCCGTCAAAGCACTTCCAAGATATGGCTCCGGACACACAAAAAAGCATTTTTTCAAGATACAAAGGGCCATAACTCCGTTATTATCCGATGGTGTACAATGCCATTTGGCATGCATCATCCTCTTATCCATATAAATACTCATACAAAGTTTCAATGAAATCCGCCAAAGCATTTCCAAGATATGGCTCCGGACACAAAAGTGCCGGACGGACGGACGAAAAGATGAACAGAAGGACGGACAACGCCAAAACAATATCCCTCCGCGGGGGATAATAAAAGGATGCCCAATTAAAATTTACTTACCGTGGTATATTTTTTATTGTCATAAGTGTATAATTATACATATATGACACATTTAATTTGCAAATATTTCAAACTTAAATGTATTAACTTAAAGTGACTTTTTAACAGTGTGGAAAAATGAAAAATTCTGACACATTGGTATAGATTCCAACCAGAAAATTTGATTTAAAACAAGCTGAATAAGAACAAAGCTGTCAGAGGACAGCGCGCTCGACTATTGGAGTGCTTGACAGTATAACGTAAGCCATCATGGGGAAATTGTTCATATTCAATAATTTATTAGACGATCTTTCAAAAAAAAAAAAAAAGGAAAAATAAATAAAAAATAAAGTGGGGTGTGGTCATTTATTAGACGATCTTTCAACAAAAAAAAGGGGGGGGGGTGAGAGGGGGGTATAATATGGGGTTGGGTAATTTATTAGATGATGTTAAAAAAAAATAATTTGGGGGGGGGGGGGGGAGTGGGGTTGGGGGAGGGTAGGGGGTGAGAGGGGGGTATAATGTGGGGTGGGGTAATTTCTAAGATGTTTTAAAAAAAAAATGGGGGGGGGGGGAGGTTGGGGGGGGGGGGGGGAAGGGATTCTGGGTAGGGGCGTGGGGTATTGTTTGGGTGGAATCCATTGTGGCATTCAGGTAAGTGTTGTTTTGTCAAAGTAATAATAACATGTGATCATAAATAAAGAAGTTGTGGCAATTGAAGCAAAATGTTCAATTATCTAAGTGTAAAAGGGGCCATAATTATGTCAAAATGCTTGATACAGTGGTCTGCTCTTGTTTATAGGTTGGGGTCATGTTGGTAAACAAGTATGCAAATTATAAAAGCAATATGTCAAAGGATATAGGAAATATTTGGGGTAGTACGCAAAGTTTAACATAGATTTATCAATAATATGCATATTCTAAGTATAAAAGGGGCAATAATTCTGTCAAAATGCTAGATACAGTTGTATGCTCTTGTTTATAGGTTGGGGTCATGATAGTAAACACGTATGCAAAATATGAAAGCAATAGGTCAAGGGACATTGAAAATATTTGGGGTAGTACGCAAACTTTAACATTTGCTGCATATTCTAAGTGGAAAAGGGGCCATAATTATGACAAAATGCTTGATAGAGTTGTCTGCTCTTGTTTATAGGTTGGGGTCATGTTGGTAAACAAGTGTGCAAAATATGAAACCAATATGTCAAGGGACATTGAAAATATTTGGGGTAGTATGCAAACTTTAACATTTGCTGCATATTCTAAGTGGAAAAGGGGCCATAATTATGAGAAAATGCTTGATAGAGTTTTCTGCTTTTGTTTATAGATTGGGGTCATGTTGGTAAACAAGTATGCAAAATATGAAACCAATATGTCAAGGGACATTGAAAATATTTGGGGTAGTACGCAAACTTTAACATTTGCTGCATATTCTAAGTGGAAAAGGGGCCATAATTATGAGAAAATGCTTGATAGAGTTGTCTGCTCTTCTTTATAGGTTGGGGTCATGTTGGTAAACAAGTATGCAAAATATAAAAGCAATATTCCAAAGGATATAGGAAATATATGGGTTAGTACGCAAAGTTTAACATAGATTTATCAATAATATGCATATTCTAAGTATAAAAGGGGGCAATAATTCTGTCAAAATGCTTGATACAGTTGTATGCTCTTGTTTATAGGTTGGGGTCATGATGGTAAACAAGTATGCAAAATATGAAACCAATATGTCAAGGGACATTGAAAATATTTGGGGTAGTACGCAAACTTAAACATTTGCTGCATATTCTAAGTGGAAAAAGGGCCACAATTATGAGAAAATGCTTGATAGAGTTGTCTGCTCTTATTTATAGGTTTGGGTCATGTTGGTAAACAAGTTTGCAAAATATGAAACCAATATGTCAAGGAACATTGAAAATATTTGGGGTAGTACGCAAACTTTAACATTTGCTGCATATTCTAAGTGGAAAAGGGGCCATAATTATGACAAAATGCTTGATAGAGTTCTCTGCTCTTGTTTATAGGTTGGGGTCATGTTGGTAAACAAGTATGCAAAATATGAAAGCAATATGTCAAGGGACAATGAAAATAATTGGGGTAGTATGAAAACTTTTACATTTCCACGCTAACATAAACGGCACGGAAACAGAAACGCCGACGCCGGGGCAAGAAGGATAGCTCCACTATATATATTTCATATATATTAGTCGAGCTAAAAAAAAAATTCTAATGTCCGAAAGTGTATGGAAATTTATCAACAGAAATAGCGAAATATTTTAAAGCATTTTTAACGATTTTGTGCAGGTGCAGCCTGTTATATTTTGCTCAAATGATTTGAATGCAGGTGAAGCAAAAAAAATTGTATTCAACTTTTTTCTTGCCATTTTAATTATTTATATCTATTAAGTTTTGATAGTAAATAGATTTAATGATATAAAATTTGTGAAAAGTCCCTTTAAAACTGTAATATCAACTAACACTTCCAAAGAAATAAAAATCTTTCTTCAAATTGACATTTCGAAAAGTAAACTAAGGTTGAATTTTGCCTGGCATTGTTTAATCTTCAACATGTACATATGATATTTATTGACATTTAAAAACTTAAATGGACTTTTTCACATATTGGCAAAATTACAAGTTTTAAACACAAAGTCCAATAATTCAGAAGTTTTTGCATTTTTTTATAAGAAGCTTCTGTAATCTGTATGATCAACACATATTTCCCTAGTTGTTGCTTTTTAGCTCATTTGGCCAAGGGTAAAAAGCAATAATTATTTACAGTTTTTTTATCAAATTTTGGACCATTATTCAGCCTTATTCAAAAGATATATATATCCAATTGAAGGTCCCCTCACCCCCAAAAAAAGAATATTCTTTTTTTTTATTTTTTGAATAATATGCGACATTTAGTACATTTCCCTTTGCAACTCAATGGGTTACAACTTAATAAAACACGTATTCCCAACTCTAAAGCTATGATTGCAAATATAAAATGCACAAACGTCCAAAATTTAGTCAAAACGACATTTTTCCAATCCTAAGCGCCCCGGCTAAAATGGTTAATAAAAGATAAAAACTATTGTAGGTATTTAAGTGTTGGTATAAGACATGCAGGTTAATCATTCAAAGACTCCCGCATCAAGATGCTAGGGGAATACAAAGAAGACAAGCATAAAATAAGGGCAAAAGTGTACAAATGAAATATTCTTATTCACAAACCTATCACACCTGATACTGCAAGCACAATGAGCATGAACTTCCAATGTCAAGGTCAAATTGATGTTTGATTTCATTTGTGGGCTGTTGATGGTCATCAGCAATAACACATTAAAAGCAAGGGGTGTTGGTGCTAGAGAAAATGGTAAAAATCTACATAACCTGTCACAGACTGTTTAAAACTGGTCTGGTTCAAGTCCATTATGATACAGGTCTAATTTTAAAAAAAAGTCTAATGATAAGGGTGAATTAAGGATGGTCATTAGCAACAACTGTGCAAGTATTTGTGTTGTAGCAATCTTTGTTTGCATTGCAGCTATATGAAAATTTAGTTTACCAAGAAACAGCCAATATCAAGATGAAAATAGGTCAAAGTCAATGAGAAGTTGGGTGATATGGGTGGATAGAAAATGGTCAAATGCAACAAAAGTAAAAGTATCAATGAGTATAAGTGAGAGGTGTTGGTGCTAGATATGACTCCCCCATCAAGATGCAAGAAGCATACAAATAATAAGTGACCAAAATGTGTATACTTAAATGCACAAAACTCATTTCAGGGGTGGCAAATTCCAAATCATGTCTATTTTTGAAAAAGCTGTTTGCGATTTTTTCCGTAAAGCAATTATATAGCAAATCTGTCAAACTTTCACTTATGCTTCTGTTTTATAGAAGAAAACTGCTGGTTACCTTGATGAGCTCTCTCTCCGGGTTGTCATGTACAAGGTCAATGCCCTGCCTCTTCTCGCGATGGTAGAGACACTCCTGGGAGATGTGCAGAGGGTTCTCCGTCTCTTGTAGCGCCTTCTCGAGCACTCGCTTGGCCTCCTGCAAGGCGTTTATCTCTGCAATCATGTTGTCGGTCTCATTATTCAACTCCGTCTTCCAGAAAGTGATGTCCCCAATCCTTTCGCCAAGACGCTTTCCAACGTCGCTCTGTGTTCGGCGCGTTTTATCATCTGTTTCGCGGCACAAGCGAATTGTGTCTAATCTAAGGCGCTCTGCAGTGGACCGAACTCTATCGGAGGATAGGTAATTACCTTGATTAGAATTCATCCAGTCGTTGGGTGTGTATCGTGTGTATAGGGCGTTTCGTGCGGCAGCAAAGACTGGTGGCACTTTGATACTGTCCAATTCGGAGAGCTGATTTCTGGCAGACATTGGATCGGGCATGCTACGAGTGAGAGCGGAGCTAGGGTTGACTCTGGCAGTCTGGTAGTAGGTGCTGGGGCGCCATGGCAGTGTGGTCAATGAACGACGGAGCTGTGAGGGGGCAGCTGCGTTGTCAAAGGCTTTGTACGAGGACTGCATGGTTGAGATGGATGGCAGAAAGGTCTGTGTATTGCTGCTCCCCAGTCGTGGGCCTGTCATGTAGGTCGCTGTCTGTGTGTGTCCCAGGTACTCCATCTTTGAACCCCAAGGTTGATACAGTAATACCTCCTCTGAAAAATTAACAATATTTTACTGTTTATTATGCAATAAAAACGTAAAAATCTCTCAGAAAAAAGATCATGCATTTAAAAATGTCTTTTTGACAGTTTACCATAAATCACACAATAACAACTCTCTCCCTTTGAAAACCAAACTTTTTGTTCTTCATTAAACACCAACAACTCTTTCCCTCTGATAGCCAACAGTTTATTCTAAATTACACAGTTACATTTCTCTCCTTCTGAAAAACAAACAGTTTATTGTAGATTCTTAGATAAGGCATCCTTTACTTTCCATCAAATGATAATCAAGAAAATTATTATGTGTTCATTGTCAAAGCACAAACAAAATGCATATAATTGTTTGTATAAAATTATTTAACTGTTAAACATAAAATGCAATGAATGGATACCATTGCAGATTATTTTGATTGACATTTGGACAAACATTTGCAGGTAGCAGTCCATGGGATAACATAATAACGGTCTGATGGGACCATAATTATATGTAGCTGATAAACAGTCCAATACAAGTATTGATTAGGCCACTCAAAACTTCTACAATCATGAAGTTTGCAGTGTTAATCTAAGGTCAAAGATGTATCAAAACTTAAGGTGATTCGTCAAGTTGTTAATGCCTTATTCAGATTATTCTTTGCCCCTTTGTTTTTCTGCATCCAATCGGAATCTTAAATTCTAGTCACACAAAAATAAAAACTAGTTCTTGAATGCTTTGAGATTTGATGAGTACATATGTACAGCTAAATTTTCTTTCATAAATTTTTTTATATTCCATGTAGAAAAAAATAAGTCTCAAATGTGCCTATAAAATAGAATTCAATCGACCTAAAACATAGTAACAAACACAATACCTGTTACAATCAACATCAATTTGCATGTTTTTGTGGATAAATGCTCAAAACAAAAAGTTGTTAAAAAACGTAATCAAAACGAAAGCGGAAGTTTTGAATTGACGAGTCAATCTATCTTATGGACGTTCCGCAGATGGTCGATGTAGCACGATTGGTTGATTAGACACAATGTATATCTTCCTGAGGATTTCGGAGATAGTCAATTTATGATGTAGCACGATTGGTTGATTAGACACAAAATATATCTTACAGAGGATTTCGGAGATAGTCAATGTATAATTAGCATATTTTCAAATTTGGAATACTCAGGGTTTTCCATTTAAAAAATTTACACATTTTCATGAACCTTTGATATGTTTGAAACTTGGAATATTATCATTATTCTGCAAGCTTACCATATCAAGTGAGTTGTTTAATTTGCGCATTTGGGATATATTTATGATCTGTTTGTGTTTATTTATGCCAGACAATAGTTGATGTCATTATGATTGTTGCTCTGCAGTTTACCTATTTAAGAGATTACATGAAAAATGCTGTTACCAGTTGCAACTCCCAGCAACCCAGTGGGTCAATAACTGGAAGTAAGATTATTGCAGCTAGAGCACAAACAACATGGCAACAAACAAAAGGACATTTTCAAAGATCATTTTTCAGATTCGCCAATAAATAATGTTAAATTCTGACTTAACACTAAACAGCAAATTGATGGTTTTATTACTTACTTCATGTTATTACATTTGTGTATTTATTATGTACATTTTAAAACAGTCCATACTCACTTGAACAGTGTGCATGTAATAGCAAACAATACACATCAATCACCCTTAATTATACTTGTCTCTAAGGATATTTGGACATCTCACAAGTTTACAGCTCAGAGGCAGTTTGTATTGGCAGAGATTTTAATCGGTCAATGTCATAAAGAGCCAATTGAGGAATGGATTTGAAAAAGGTGTTTAACAGATCCTCATCTAATTATTTAAAGAAATGTGAAGGAATAAACATACTTTGGTGCTTACTACAGCCTTTGTTTTTCAAAATGTTACCCATTGATTAATGGATTTATGATAACCATTATTAATTGTCTAACACACATTAATTTGATAACCCTGAGTGTAATAAACATGCACTGTCTAAAATCAGCATAAAGTATTAACCAGGGCCCCTGACACAAATACATGTACTCTTAGTCTCAAAATTAGTCTCAATTCATAGTACTCACCTATGAGACTGCTTGTAACTTTTGATTTGTTCTCTATATTTGTGAGATAAAATTCACTTTTACTTTATAGTAGTATTTTTTTTAAATCAAATTAAATTAACAATGACCCACAGCATAAAGGATATATCAAGGTTTGAAAAGAACTTACCTCATAAACTAACCAATAAATTAAACCTTAAACAGATATCCAGTAGATAAACGTGACACGTTTATAAAACAAGATTGAACTGAATTAAAAAGATAATTCATAAAATCCAATACCAATATTTTTATAACTTACAAATATGGTCCTCAACCCACTTTATGTCTTCTACGACAAGCAAGTAATAATGGCAGTTTATTGAGTAAGTGAACAGAAGAGTGGTTTGTTGTCTAGCCCTCCCTTACTTGGAGACGACTAGCAACGTAGAGTTCAATGCACAAGTTCAGTTGAGAGAAAGTAGATAGCAATGTGCTTATGTATTGATTCAGGGGTGGATTAATGTGGCAGTGTTACCACTATTAGAGGGATTTAAAACACATTGAATTACACAAGTTAATATTGTAACAAAGCCAAATTAATTGTAGAAGTAGCAACTGATTTAACTGCAGCCACATAGTAGCATCTTTTTGTTTAATAAAAAAATTGTATAAATTAAATGTGCACACAAAATCACATATTATGACATACTGTAATTCTAAAGCAAAAATTATTGTAAATTAATAATAAAAAGTATTGACATAATGTTTGAGTATTACTATGAGCTTACTTCTTTTTTCTAATACAAATTATATTTTTTATGATACAGTGTGTATAAGTAAAGTTAATTATGCTATATTTGTTAATGCTTTATATGTAAAATAATCTATGTCATGGGTATTTTCACTATATTTTAAAAGGCTGAAAATAGACAACTTCACATTTGTGGATGGGCCTCATCACTTTCATAATTATGTTAAGCATCAGTTAACAGTTTAGTTAGTCTTACAAATTTGTGATTTAATAAGTATAATGCAAAGAAACTAATTGACACCAGTTTGGTACACATGTATATGGCACCATTCTGTTATTGCATTTGATAAACAACCCAGGTTCTAACCAAATTCAGAAGAATTATTTTAAACATGTGTACAATTTGTTACTTAGTGTGAAAAAATCACAATCACAATGAGGATTGAAGCAGAACCCTCCCAGTTCCTAAGCAAACACAAGGCAGTATAACTGCTCCTTATACCTCACCATACTATAACATACAACCCCTGCATTGTTTAAATTCTACCACGAAATTTACTTCTTTCATGGAATCTGTGGGATGTCAAACTGACAAACAACCTTATGTGGGATATTTTCATTGGGAGAATGTGTAACTCTCTGTTACCAGGCAGACACTCTTTACCCGGTCGCTTTGAATGTTAGCCCATATAGAAAGGCAGTATAAGCGCTCCTTGTAAAACTCCCAACTACAACTGATTTATTTCTATAAGACAATTTTTTTGTTTCCCTGCTACAGAAAAAAGGAGGAAAATAGCCTGATACTAAGGGTTGAAAAATATGTACAAAAGCAAGTGTATTAATCAACCCATGCAAAAGATAATCAAATCTTACAGGTTATGAGGTGCGATAACTTTTTAATTTACCAGACCTCACCAGATTTTACCAGACCGTGTTCATCTTTAAACAAACAAAACTTAATACTTGTATAGAGTTTATTTATATCATTATGAGGCTCAAAATATATAAAATTACAATTAACATAACAACTAAATTTAAACCTGTTGTATAAAAACATATGGTAAATGTTTAAATTGAAAGTGAATATTAAAAAAAAAAATACATTTCAAGTCATTTTAAACATTAATATAAAGCACTAGTGATCGTAGATTGTATTTTTACATATTCCTAGTTTCGTTTTCATTTTCTACAAAACATATTGTACATATTGTTTTTTTTTTGTCTGACACAGGGCTTCCAGTTTTGGGAATAATATCTGGACCTCAGCAATTTTTATGTCCGAGGTCCTACGTCTTTCGCATGGGTTGGTGTATATATGATGTTTGACAGAATTTGCATGGCAACTTTCATACAGTGTTATACCTTTTAGGTAGCGTATGGTTTTAAAAGAATAACTTTCTTGTTATTTTATTAACATAATGCAACTTGCTGATTATAATAAAACTATAATTATCTACTGTTTATCTTCCTTTTCTCTTCCTATATGGTTCGAAAAGGCCACTTTATTATGTTTAAGACACTGGTAATGAGTAGATAGTGAGTGAGTATGTAGTAAGCAGGTAATGTGTGAGTAGGTAGTGAGTGAGTGGGTAATTAGTGCATGACATTGACAGTCTCTAGATAAAAAAATGTAACCCGGCCCGCGAGTTAACCGGGTTTGAGTCTAGTCTTCAATGTAGATGTGCATCGTAATAGCTTTGTACCGTTGTCCGGAAAATCGGCGAAATCGATTTCACCTCCCATCATAAATCAAAATCCTGGAGGTTCAGATCATACACAAGCTTATCGACATAAAAACCTCCGACTTCTGCTAGGTCTGCACTGTTGCCAATGACGCTTTAAAATTGCCGGGAAACCTAACTTGTGAGACTGGTTAAGAATTTGCTGTTGCATAACACACTATTTTAATGAATGATAATTATCAAACGATTTCTATTAAACCTGAATTTCTTTAAAGTTATCATGCAAATTGTGAAAATGTGCCTTACAACTTGATAACAACCATAAGACAAATTATTAATTATAAAATAAAAACGACCGCGTAGCAACCCGTCTAGCTCAAGGGTGACCACTCTTTACAAACAACATGGCGACTGTTCCCGAAAATGCACCGACACGTAAGTATTAAACTGTGTTAAAATGCGTTAATGCTTTTTGTCAAGTCTTGTCAGAGATTGATTTAAACGAATAAAAAGGTATTTATGTTAGCGACCTTAAAGATGCACAAAATATTTTCATTTCATGACTTAAACGCAAAAAATTATAACTGATCCAAAGATCGTAAAAACAAAATGTCATTCTCTGATTCACAGCATACATAGGTATGTGCCAATAATTTAACACTCCAATAGCTTATCGACGGGTTAGAACTACAGCATGTGGATAGCATTATTGATTTCGACTTATCAATTCATTTCAAATCAGATACACATTACATTCAGTCCTTATAATTTCATCATGGCTGATTATGATTGTATCATTCTGTAGTATATAAGCATTGATTAAGGTTTGGTATGTAATTAAAACCATATTTTTAAAGTAAATGCTTTTAATTATATATAATTTGTTGAATTTATTGCTTTTTGTATCGTTTCTAAAGAAATATAACTTCAATTAAACCTGACAAATGTAATACTAAGCCTAAGGCTCGATTGGTCATTGTCTGATCAGGTACTACTTACATGTACCCCGGGTACATATACTTACATGTAACCCAGGTACTGTAAATATATATTAAACATACCCGGTAATTTTGATGCTACATTGGTTGTTCTCAGCTTTAAAAAAAAATATGTTCAAATTTATGTAAATTTTCTGTTAACCCTTTACCCCTCAGAAACTCACTTTGAAGCATTTGAACTCCTTTAGAAAATCAAATTAAATTTAAGTCCTTTATTAAAATATTCAAGTTTAAAAGGATTCATTTCTAACACTAAGATATAGATGAGTAGCAAACAGCATAAAACCTGAACAAATTGCGAGTTACTCGCAGGCTGTTATGGTTTTATGCTGTTTGCACATAGCTATTTTCACTTTGCTTATAAGTGGGAAAGGGTTAAAATGGCCTCTTTATAATTGAAACTCATACTCAAACAGCATGTTAATGCAGTTTTTTTTAAAAAGATAAGTTTGTTTAAGATGAACAATATCGTTCTACAATAATCGGTAGCCTGTTTTACAACATCATATTTTGGAGGGGAATACAACTCGGGCACAGTCTGATATCGACCGGGTACGTTTAATTATATTTACCGTACCCAGGGTACATGTAAGTATACTTAAGAGTACCCGTGGTACATGTAAGTAGTACCCCAGCCTACAATGACCAATCGAGTGTTACTTAGGCTCAATGTATTAGAATTTTATGTTCAATGTTGTCGAATTATATGGTCAATGTTGTTTTCCGCTCAGGTACTACTTAAAAGTACCCTAGGTGCTATAAAGTATACTTCTATGTGTCCAGCACACAAAAATACGCTTAAAAGCACCTGGCCATACTCTGGGGTACTTTAAAGTATAATTTCCACACACCAGGTACTGTTGAGTATACTGAAGAGTACCTTGGGTACTTTTACACAGTACATGAGCCCAAAATGACTCATCATTGTGATCTCAATTGGTTGCTATTTAAAACTAGAAATGGCGCGGCAGAGGCCGACGCATATCCCCACGCCGCATGTTTGACCCAGGGGCGCCCCAGGGTTGGTAATGGGGCCATGCATAGTTTAGATTGACCGTATTGTCATAAGACAAGTTCAGTATCAATTAGAAGTGAATCGGTGGAGAAATGAAGAAGTTATAGTAAAAGGCAATTTTGGGTGGGTGTGGTCTATGTGGGCAAGGAGCCCCAGGGTTGGTAATGGGCCATTCATAGTTGAGATTGACCATATTGTCAAAAGAGAAGTTCAGTATCAATTAAAAGTGAATCGGTGTAGAAATGAAGAAATTATAGTAAAAGGCAATTTTGGGTGGGTGTGGCCTATGTGGGCGGGGTGCCCCAGGGTTGTTAATGGGGCCATGCATAGTTGAGATTAACCGTATTGTCATAAGAGAATTTCAGTATCAATTTGAAGTGAATCGGTGTAGAAATGAAGAAATTATAGTAAAAGGCAATTTTGGGTGGGTTTGGTCTATGTGGGCAGGGTGCCCCAGGGTTCGTAATGGGGCAATGCATAGTTGAGATTGACCGTATTGTCATAAGAGAGGTTCAGTATTAATTTGAAGTGAATTTGTGTAGAAATGAAGAAATTATAGTAAAAGGCAATTTTGGGTGGGTGATGTCTATGTGGGCGGGGTGCCCAAGGGTTGGAAATGGGGCCATGCATAGTTGAGATTGACCGTTTTGTCATAAGAGAGGTTCAGTATCAATTTGAAGTAAATCGGTGAAGAAATAAAGAAGTTAATGCAAAATAACCTAAAGAAATGAGTGAAAATCTCTAACCCGACCCCATCCCAACCCCCATAACTTTTGACTCAGGGGTGAGATCAAAATTCCAAATAGTGCAGGGTCGCACATATGCTCATAGCTACCATGTGTGTAAGTTTCAAGGTTCTAGTGCTAATAGTGTAGGAGGAGATAGTGGCCAGGACGGACGGACAGACATACGGACAGACGGCGGAGATAACCACAATATACCCACGCTTTTCAAAAAGCGTGGGAATAATGACCTTGAAGGTGTGGTAATAAAAGACACATATATTAATTTAAATAACTCATACCATCATTGTCTTGCATATCTGTTTATATATTATAGGGGATGACAATTATCTTTTTTTAAACGTTATCAATAAGAAAGGTGTAAGGAGTTAAAGGAATGAGCCATGTCCAAAGTGTTATAAATGTTCATTTCTGCTTCCACGTAAAAATTGATTAATTGTTAGAATTTAAGGTTTTTACTCTTTTTGATATATTTAAGATTAAATATTTTTTTGCAAATGTGCTTTTTCTCATTGCCAGCTACAACATCATTATTATGAACCTAGCATTAATTTCAGTTTTTGATGTTTTCTCTGTGACTCAATGTATTGGAAACAACATAAAAATAGTTGTTTTCTAATGAAAAATAATTTGTGTACAGATTGTCCGGGCACAGAAAGTGAGGATGCTGGCAAAGCAAGTGCATGTCAAGGATGCCCAAACCAGAAAACTTGTTCTGTACTTCCAAAGGGACCAGACCCAGGTGTGTTGCTTCGTGACGCAAACTTTCCAGGATTTAAATACTTCCATGGCTTTATTTTACAATGTCGGATATATATTTACAAATAAACAAATTGGGAATGTTGTTATGTTAAACCTAATACATTGGCAACTATTGACCATACATAAACAAACAAATCATGTTATAATTTACAATTTAAATTAACTATTTGGCTATTTTATGTTATTACAATTACCACTTATTTAACTGAGAATTGGAACTTTAGTTACTTTTACGAATGGTTAAATGTAATTTATTTGACTTGCTCAATTCTTTTGCAGCTATTGCAGAGATAAGTGCCAAATTTACGACCATAAAACACAAGATTATAGTGCTGTCAGGCAAAGGTGGTGTCGGCAAAAGTACTTTTACTGCTCATCTTGCCCATGGCCTTGCAGCGGATGAAGAACAGCAGGTAAATAATGTGACTCAGAGTCATGGAAATTATAAAAAATTTCCAAGGAAGCAGCAAACAAGCAATTTTTTCACCAGTAAGAAGTAATGTTTTGAAGTATGTTTTTTATGATAAGGATATTATAAGGGTTAGGAGACTGCCTTTATGAAACTTAGAATCTAAGCAGGCTTGGTTCAAACTTCACAGAGCTTATAGGCTTCTCCTTTTTTGACCATTTAGGCTTCTCCTTTTTTGACCATTTAAATTGGTTTTATTCACATGTTAAAGGTATTACATCTCACAATATGAACACAGAAATATATTTGATTTTTTTGCTTTCGATTTCAAACAACTATATATGCTTAAAAGATATATGTTGTTTGTTTTCAATGATCTTGTGAGGGACAACTTCTTGTGTGTACAATTGGATTGTGTGCTCTTTATAACTTTGCAGATAATATATACCATATTAATTATATACACTTTTTCTTTTTTTCAAATTCGCTATTCTTTTTAATTGATGGCAGATTTATGAACAATGTTATGTTTTGTCAAGTATGCAAGCCGGAGTAATTATGCACAAATTAAGAATGTGTTATTTTAAGCTTACAATGTAAAATGTAAACAAACAATCATCCTGAAAGTTGCAGATGTATGTGCAATCATAAAAGGTTTTCTTCTTTTGAAATATATTCTGTGATTGTCTTAAAGTAACAATCACGCTCAAAAATATAGAATATTTCTTTAAATAAAGCTAACCCATAAAAAAATCAATGTTCCTTTTAGCAAAATGAAAAATTTCAACGTTAGATGTTGTCTGGTAGAATTGATTTAACGAGATACAAAATGCTCGTTTTTATTTTTTTGTGGCCACAAATAATTCCATTTATATCTCCCGTGAAATATCCGAACATTTACGGGCGAACACGAGATTGGATACGGTAAGCGTCGGAAGCATGACGTAGCTCTCATGAATAATCATTCTGTGAAATCAAAATGAATTCTGGGTAACTGGAACTTAGCTAATGCAAAAATGGCTTGTATAAATTATGCAAATGAACGCAACCCGAATGAATCCGATCCTGACTCAAAAGCGAAAGTAGATTACATCGTGGAACGATATTTAGATGCTTAAAACTTGCCGAATGCTTGTAATATAACGTTTTTACATCAATGTTACTTGTTTTTAGGGTCTTCCTATTGTAATAAACCATCGTATGGTACTATTTTTTGTCGAATGTTTTTATTGAGCATAATACAGTAGCCGTATGTATTGTTGAGCGTGATAGTGACTTTAAAAATATTGAAGTTCCTTGGTTGATAAATGATACAAATTGTGTATGTGATCAAGGCTTACGGTTTCAAACAAATTGATTGAAGTCTTTATAAATTGGATTTAAATAAGAAACAAGTTTATCGATTATTTGCTTAAAAAGATGTGCATTATGTTTAACAAGTTGGATTCTATTTGAATTCAGATGTATCAATGCTTTGTTTTTTTGAAGTGCTTTGTAGTCAATAAATTTAAATCATAAAGAACTATGCAGTCAATAAATTTAAATCATAAACAAAACATGGACAATTTAACAGGTTGTAAATGGACATTGCCATTTAAGTGTGATAGAATTTATGCTTTTGAATTGAACAACTTTTTTAGCTTGAGGTACCGGAAAGTTGTTTTTAAGTGTTTGGAAAGTACTGAATAAATGTAACTCGAGTTAAGATAAAGAGTATCTTAACAACTCTTCTGGTAAAGTATACTTCTATATGCTGATTGAAATGTTAAAATTTAACGGTCGCACCATCTGTCTATCCAAGAGTCTATCTGAAAGTTTCTGCCTCTCCCATAAGTTTGCAATAGTTTGAAGGATTTTCAAATTACTTGGCACAAATGTCAACCATCACAAGAGGACATGTTGTGTATAACACGTCTCCCTGCCTCAAAGGTCATGGTTTAATTTAGAGGTCAAGTGTTTTGCCAAAACGGTTATAATAATAAAAATACTGTCTCAACCATGACTTTGCCCTTTAGTATAAAAATGATTTCTAGACTGTTAATTTGTCATTAATTATTAAATTTTAAATTAACAGACGACCACGTTGAGATGGCATGCTGTATGTATCCCCTATCTCCTTTCCTTGAAGATCAAAGTCACACTTTGAGGTCGAAAGTCAAATTTTGGCCATAAAATAACCTTGTTTCTGGCATAAGTTGAGTTTTTCAGAAAAGAGTGGAAATTGAGCGCATATGTACCATATGAACATACATCTTTTTCTAACTGTTTCTGTCAAATAAAATAAATCCTGTTTTTTGTTATGGCTACCTTCAAATAATGATTAATTAAGTACTTACTGTTATATAGTGAATATGATTTTGTTTAATTTCTCATAGTTTTGAGTAACATAGGGAGTGGTATAATTATCACATTTAGATCATCTTCTACAGCTGGATATCTTCCATGCAGATTGTTAACATATGCCGTACAACATATATAATATCCTGAAGATATCACACAGTTTATTTCTTTCCAAAACAAAAGACTTTCAAATCAAAAACACTCCCTTTGTGAAGGAAATTATGTCATTTTACTCTATGCCAGTCATAATTGTCTGCTGTAATAACAGTCTGAATATTGTAATTATTGGTATCAAGTATCTCGTACCTGACACTGATTGGTGTCCAATCTCACTTTCACTAGACACTATTGATAATTGGTTCTTTGTAGGGGTAATAGCAGCCCAGATTAGCTTCACCAGCCAGTCTTGTTTCATGAATGAGACAGCGGTGTTCAATTAGATATTTAATAATCAATGTTCAGACTATGTCTGGTCTGATAAAAATGCTATTATTTGAAATCAGATATTACAGAATATGTGTGAAAATAATATATTAATGGTGCCTTATGTCTAAACATTGGTCCAAAATCGAAAACGAAAACATATTTCTTGTAAATATACTTAATCGAATGTTGAATATACATAAAGAGGACTGCTCACTATATTAAATGCCACTTATTTTATACATTTTCCTTAAATTGGCTAAGAACATGGTCTCAAACACTGGAACAGGCAGATATGATGGACTTGTTGTTTCTAAAAAGAATTATGCTTATGTTTGCATATGGAGTATGCAAGCTTTGGGGTCAGAATCTAGGTGACAATTGCTTAAGCAACGTAAGATTGGTTGTCTATTATCTGAAATACAGCTTTATTTTGCATTTCTTTTTAATCTTGAGAATATATTTACATTATGCGTATATTGTAAATACCTATCTGTTATAAAGGAATTGTTTACTATTTGTTGGTTCAGTGGCCAACAAACAAGTATGTAAGCAATGGATCTCATTCCATGATAGCATTTAACCCTTTGCATGCTGGGAAATTTGTCGTCTGCTAAAATGTTGTCTGCTGAATTTCTAAAATAAGCATTTTTTTCGATTTTTTTCAAAGAATACTTTAAGAATAGCAAACAGTTTTGATCCTGATGAGACGCCACGTTCTGTGGCGTCTCATCTGGATCCAAACTGTTTGCAAAGGCCTTAAAAATTCGGTTGCAGCACTGAAAGAGTTTAAACAATGGTATTGGCCTATTGTGGTAATAATTGGCTTGACAACCACACAACACCAATACGTTGTTTTATGGAATTACATTTTTTTCTTAAACAAAAATCTAATTGAAGACAAATTATAAATGGACCATTGTTATGACTTCTCTAAGTCTTTTCCTATCTATTAAAAGAACAAACCATTTTTGAATTTTTTTTGAGAGAATATGAAAAAGATGCCTTATTTTTATTTTTTGGCAAAATAATAACTTTTAGATCTAAGAGCACTTGCAATAACCACACATACAATCAACAAACCATGATTTATTGCATGTTAAACAACTTTCAAGTGCAACTGTTTATCTGATGTCATGGCTGTTATTGTTACTTAACTAATTGACACAAATTGCAATATAGGTCACATTCAATCATCAAAATGGAACACAGTATATCATGTTTGTGCCTGTTTCTACCACTTTAGTGGTGATTTAACAAACTAAGATAGATTTGGTTCTTTCAATGTCAGTTGAAGCACATTTTGTTTGATTTCTAAGGGAAACAAATTTCATCAATGATTGTGAAGATGTTGCTTCACTGCTTATCTGATTGTCATTAAATATTTCATATGGACTGAACTCTGTTAAAAGGGGGTATAATGCATACATGTGCGTAAAGTGTCCTCCCAGATTAGCCTGTGCATACTTCACAGGCTAATCTGGGACGCCACTTTACGCACATGCATTAAACCCCCTTTTCACAGAGCATGGCTCATATTCTTGTTTTATGCATCTGTTCTGTCTTTCAGAACTGCCATTTAACAATAGTTTTTACCCTGTCTATTTAAAATTAAAATGGTGATGTGCTATGATACATGTAAGTTCAATATTTAAATAGTTCAGGCTAATGGCTTAATGGTAACCATTTGATACAAAGATAATTAAAGCCTTACTAGAGTCACTCCGTTTCATTATATTATATATTGTCAACAAATATCAAGCAATTTACTTCAATATTTGCTTCTGGCATTCTCCATATTTGCATACTTCACCAGGTACTATTGCGATCAAACTGACCAGTAGAACATTTCAAGTTTGAGTGTGGAACTACTGTAGCTGCATCATGAGATACAAAAGTTTCATGTCAACCCTTGATCCATGGACTGTCCATTTTCATACAAAAGGTTGATTGTGCAAATAGTGTAACTGATATGGAAATGTTTAGCGGATGCAATGATTTTGTGATCAATCTTCCACTCAGGTCTGTAATACTATGTTTACTTTTGGCTTTGCAATGCTCCCTACCCATGATGTAACAACACTAAAACCCTTCAGACATTTTCACAGTTTTAATGATTAAAGTTGATCAATGATAGGGCTTTTACCAGCTTAAAGCATTCACCATTTGTGGAGTGAAAGATAACAGTCACTGTCCTATTTCTAAGTTTTGGTGGTTTTCATACCCGTTTGAGCTCTACTAGTCATTGGAACTGAGCCTGCAAACATACCCTACAACAGGCTACCAGTTATTTAAACTTCATTAAACAGTGACGAAAGTTAATAATAACAGTCTGTTTGCACTTCAGGCTAAGAAAGCATTTAATAAATAATAAGAAAAATCAATAAAAACTTACCAAAATGTCTGAAAAAGCACTAAAGAAGGGTAAGACTTAGCAATAATGCTCTAGTCCTTAGCTGTTCCCCCTATCAACACACTGTTAGTGGTTATGACAACGACCAGTAGTTCAAGTACCCACAATGCACAGCGATTGTTCATTTAGTGGTTCCGTTTTGAAAGAGTCGTCTGCTATAGTTTACGGCCGCGTATGTATGAAGTGTACATTGGGTAGGTATACAAAAGTTGATAAGGCTATAGCAGATTTAAGTCCTTTTAAATCTGTCGGTGGGACTTGTGTGGTAGCTTTAAATGTGCAATGGTATATTACAGTTAATGTTGTAACAGTATTGTGTCTGGCTGGCTTGAGTAAAGAGACTAATAAGATTTGAAAACACCTGATTCATCTAAATCGTGTTACCTGTTCTTTTCCCTGTTATTGTTTATTATTTTTCTTCCATGATTCAAAACAATTGAGCGCATTAATTTATCTTTCTAAAACTCACGTACAAAAAATATGAAACTTTTCTTCTAATTGTTTTACGATTATAAGTTACATTGTGTTATTTTAAGTATTATTTTATGTAGTTTTAGCAAATTCCGTACATCATTCATAAGTCTTTATTTTTATTTATTGGCATTAAGTTATTATATCTAAATATAAATATGCTGTCCTTATTTTATTGTAATTCATTGAAAATGAAGTGATCGTCTCCTGTATGCTTGTAAAAGATTGACTCATAAAGTGTGACGTCACATGAGAGACGCATGTTATTAACAGACAAATTAACCCTGAAACACAGTGAAAATTTATAAAATAATGTCAAATAATAACTAAATGTCAACATTTAATACACAAGGTCAATATTACTACAGTTATACTCAAGGTCATAGGGCACGCTCTCCACATATGGAAGAATGGCATTATTGACAAACCTAAAAAGCTGAAAATATGCGTTTAAAAAACCTGTTGTAAATAGTAATAAATGCTTCTCATTTTTCTTTTAAACACAAACAACTGCAATTGCAAATGTTTATCAAATATTAATTAATATGAATTGAATTACAACCAGATGACCTATGTGTTTCTGTGTTGTTTACATAAATGATCAGATAAGTTGTCAAAAATAAAGACTTGTACACCTGTCAGTAAATCATACATTTTATTAGTGTTCAATAATATTTCATTCCAGAACTTACACAATCATGATGATGTTATTTAACACCAAACTCACCATGAAATAACTTTTATTTGCCTAGATGTATCAAACGGAAATCACATATGAGAAGATATCATTAATAATTATACATGTAAAGGCAGCATAATTATATTGTGTATTTTATGTATCATATTGTAATGTAGTTGTCATAGGTAGGAGAATCCTCAAGAAAAAAGGTGTTTCAGATGTAATGATATTTTATTCCAATCTTCTCTTAACTGTGAACCTTTAGGGATCATTATCATTCAATAGAGCCATTTATACATAATTTTGTGTTGAATTTAAATGTTTAACCATATTATTAGCTCGGCTGTTTTCGGAGAAAACCCGAGGTATTGTCATAGACAGCTTGTCATCTGGCGTCATGCTAAAACCTTTACATTGGCTCTAAAATCAAAGTGGTTCCACCTAAAACTTTG
The DNA here is from genome assembly GCF_020536995.1 of Dreissena polymorpha. Taxonomy (NCBI): domain Eukaryota; kingdom Metazoa; phylum Mollusca; class Bivalvia; order Myida; family Dreissenidae; genus Dreissena; species Dreissena polymorpha. The sequence goes on along the minus strand of NC_068356.1, from coordinate 108,547,475 downwards.
AAACTTCATATGTAGCTCTACCTTGATGAGTTCTACACGCCACACCCATTTTTGGGTCAATAGGTCAAAGGTCAAGGTCACTGACCTCTAAAAAAATTAAATCTTCTGACATGCTTTCATTTTATTCGAAACTGCAACCGCAGCCCAGCGTTGGCACCCGCTATGCAGTGCTCTTGTTAGAAAGATGTCTGTGCACAGGAAATCAATGCACAGTGAAAACAAATTGAAATTCCACTTGCATCAATAGGAGATCATTATAATCATGCCTATACAGAAATCTTTCATTTAAGGGAAGTGATCATAGACAAGGGGGTGGATGTAAACTGTCTATCAGTAAGGTTCAAGTGAGATTTTGATGATCTGCATTGTAAAAATGGCAGATTTGTTTTTGCTGGCACACTTTTATTCACTTTTATTCCAGTGAGTGTTTCATTGTTAAAAATATTACCATTTATTTTGGTGCAGGTAGACACTGTTAGTTGATATAGAAGCATGATAATAAAAAAGTGATTGTCTGCATGTAGTTGATATTTGCACAAAGAAAATTGTTATTTTTGTGTATGAATATATTTAATATTAAGAGCAGGATGGTAATTATTTTAATATTTATGCATGTGCTTTGTTTGTTGCAAACAAAGATTTTATTTTCCATGACAGTTATGAAAAGTATGCAAATAAATATGTGTTGTTTTTAAATGAATTTAACGTTTTATTAAGGACTCAAGTCAAAATTAATGCAAATATAATTAAATCGAATATAAAAAATTATGTTCATGTTAATTCAATGTTGTTGTTTATTTTAACTCAAATCTGCATATAACGATTGTCATCTTAATCATAACAGTTCCTCTATTACAGTAACATTGTTTGTAACAACAATTTCCTTTGAACATCATTTTAAGTCTGAAATATTGAGAAAATCTGTTCTTGAATTTGTTATGGTTTACTGTTAAATTCTTGGCTTTCTTGAGTAGCAGTCTTATCACGTTTTCACTGTTGTGAGGTTTCTTTTTGATAACCAACTATGGTTACAGCTGAGGATAAATACACTCTTATCAGTGGGTCTGATTGAATAAAAGATTTTCTAATTATTGAGTTTGATTTGATTTGTTGCAATATTGCTTTACTTGTCAAATAGTTTGATTAGAGTATTAATGTATCCGTCCAATTTAAATATATTACAGTTGAGAAATTTGTTGCGTTCTTGTCAGTATTAATTTTATTATATTGTGAAAATGGGCATTATTTCACATATTTGTTAGATATATTTACCACAGTAATTAACATTGATATTGACATTAACATTGACATTGTCACATTTATTACGTTAACAATTGTATGGAAAAAAAAGAAATATGCTCTATATTGTACTAGTATTGTTCATATAAATACGACAGCAAAAAGCCATTTAGTTGATATATATTGATTTGAGATTACTGCAATATAAATGTTTGGGTAGGATTTGTGTGTTTCAGTAATGAAAGGTGCAATGGGTATTGAATTACTATTATTGATTTTGGGATGGATCTTAAATATTTTATTTGATAGCTCTCAGTCCTCGCTTTTTGTGACGACCACGCTTGGCTTCATCAATAGCTAATATTAAGTTTTGAATTATAATGTATATCTGAAGTTAACAATTCATGTTGTTTTTCAGGTTCCCATGGTGTTGTATTTATTTATATCCTCAAGAGAGGAAGTGTATCTCTTTCATCAGTATTCCCAAATCGAATTCCCAATCATGGACTAATGAAACCTGCTGAATAATTAATCATTCATAAATACTGAACTATCATGACCCACTGAAGATAAACCTGCCAGAAGAATATTCAGGTAATCGGGCTAACAGAGACTTAAAATATATGAGGCTTTTATAGAGACAACAGTATCTGAAATCTTTTGTAAATTGTCTTGGGCAAATTTGATGTAATTGATCTTTGAGAAATCTTCAAACGTTTTAATGAACAAATTCAACATGGAACCTCAGTCTTAGCATTAATCATTGTTTGGTATTAGCAAGAACAGGCTTCCACCTTAGATATTTCACCAGCCCGAATCAGTAATATCTAGCCAGAACTTAAATTACTATTCCTTAACCTATTTCCCTATTAGTGCATTGATTTAACAATTTAACAATGAAGATTTACACTTAATTTCTGTTTTTTGTTTACGGGAATTAATATCTGACACCAGATCTCTCTTCACTGTAGGTGTTGATGTCAGCATCCCCACGTCTGGTTGACCTTCACAGTGGTCTAGAATTATTTTCTAAACTAGAATGTATGATTACTTAAAAGAAAAGTCAACATACTAGATCTTAATCAAGTAAATATAATTCAAAGACTAACAACAATAACTGTATAATAGAAAGACTTTTCACCAAAATTAATAGTCCAAGCTATCCTACTCAACCACTGTCAGCGTAAAGCTTTGTTTAATGAAAACATCTCCATATATTGCTGTTTCTAATGCAGATTTTTCCTTGAAACTAAACACATGTGTTTTGGGTCATTTTCTGAGGACATCTGCAAAGTTCCATAGTTCTTTCTTGGATAGCAGAATTATGCACCTTTCATACTTAAAAATTACAGGTTTAATTGTCCCCTACCGGTATCACTGGAGGGGACTTATGGTTTGCGCTCTGTCTGTCTGTCTGTCAGTCTGTCAGTCTCTCTGTCACACTTTTCTGGATCCTGCAATAACTTTAAAAGTTCTTAATATTTTTTCATGAAACTTACAACATGGATAGATGGCAATATTGACATTATGCACGCCATTTCATTTTGTTCCTACATCAAAAATTGTGGTTGCTATGGCAACAAAAAAAATAATCTGAAAATGGTGGAATTTCTGACAATGGTGGAGCCGGTAGGGACCATATTGCTTGACAATAGCCTTGTTTTTCTTGCAACAATTGTTATCTATGAGATTTGACATTGATATTGTTCTGTACAACAATTATATACTAGTCCATCAGGCAAAGTGATAACCAATTAACTAGCTAGAAAATAGCTAATAAGAACTCAGTAAATTGTCTGAAATTTACAAACAAAACTTGATGTTGACATTTCAACTTAAAAGCACAAAGTACGGGGATACAAACGCGCTATAACTTATTGTTAACATGGGATATAAACGCTTAGTTCAATGCACAGCACTGTTTCCATAAGTTCCTTTATACCCTTATATTTTCTTTTTGATAAGGTCATTCTCGCATGTGATTTATTTACTACATCAGATTTTTATGCCCCCGGTAGGGTGGCATATAGCAGTTGAACTGTCCGTCTGTCTGTCGGTCTGTCCGAAAACTTTAACATTTCCCTATAATTTTTGCAATATTAAAGATAGCAACTTGATATTTGGCATGCATGTGTATCTCATGGAGCTGCACATTTTGAGTGGTGAAAGGTCAAGGTCATCCTTCAAGGTCAAAGGTCAAATATATGGCTTCAAAGCGGCGCAGTAGGGGGCATTTTGTTTCTGACAAACACATCTCTTGTTTGTTGTATAAATTGTTAACTGTTGACACTCATTCCACTGTTCAAGAAACTTCAAATAAATATAAATAAATAATTAATATGCTCAATAATTTGCTGCTTTATTATTAATGCTCCTATTTTAGCACTTGTAACATAATTGTGATATATAATTGAGTAAATTGTTTGTTTACACTTACAGTAATTTAACATCATTGGTTTGTGTTAATTATACTGAAAGATTTATTGAAAACATAAAGAGACAATCTTCTAGTGATGCTATGACCATTTATGATGTAAAATTGTTGACAACTTACAGTGTATAGTAAGTTACGTTTTAAGGTCAGGTAAAGTAACTTTTTGGTAAGGACAAGTGAAATTTTAGGCCACTTTTCTCACTGGACATGAGGTTTTAAGGTTATGATGGAGCCCTGTGCTGAAATTTTGTTTGAAGGTAGCGTACATGTAGACTAAGCAGAACAGTAACAATTGCAACTCAAAATTTTATTTGGACGCGATAGCGTACAAATAATGTAGTTGAGTTTTGCAAGTCAGTTTGCCTTAGCTACGCTGGGCGGAGCGTGGTTGTATACAATAGATATTGGCCAATGAGAGCGCACGCTTTGCATGAGGGACAGCACTCGTAGGCTTGCACTATCTACAGTAAAATTATGCAGACGAAGAATGAGTGGGAATAGTGGTAGAACGCTGGCTTAGAGATAGAGAGGTCCCTAGTTCGAATCCACCCCTGAAATCTGGAATTTTTCTGAACAAGAAATTTATCCCACATTTGCTCCTCTCGTGGACATTGTGCATTGTATGCAAAATACAGATAAATCATTTATTCGACTCGTAAAGAATCTTAACAAATTAAAGTTGAATTCATTACATACCACTTAAATGTTTTGTTGAATACTCAAATTGGCATAAATAAATTTGTAATCCGAAACACGCTTCTGAATTTTAATGTTAACGCAACATAAACAAATTCTAGCTTCAAATAAAAAGCGCTTCGTGTATTTCTGCTGTGTCTTTGTCTCAGTAAAAAGCGCTCGAAAACTATACAGACATGTACAACGTCACGTGAAAAGTGGGTGTATTTATTGCACAGCAAGTCAGGCGACATACGTGTGTTCAGTTGCAAAACCCTGTCTCGATTGGACATTATTTCATCACATCTTTTAATAGTCACATATGCCAAAATTCATTTCCTACTTAAGAAAAAAGGCGATTGTTTATTATGAAATTCTTTAATTTACTATTAAAAATGGAATATACGGGATAATCTGTCAATGAAAAGCGATTGGAAAAGAAGTGAGTATGCAGTAATTAATACGAGTTGTGCTGATACGGATGCATTGGGGAATCGATCGAGTTGGGACTATGCGAATCTCTGCGTGAGAAAAAGTGTTCAGCAATGAAATAAATGTCGTTATCCATGACTTTATAGCTTTTTTCTTAAAGAGTCATAACGGACCAACATAACGTCATAAATAACATACAGAGGGGTCTCATCTCCCTACCCCCTCCCCCTCCACTGATGACGGCCTCGGGGCGTCTAAAAAAATCCTGTTGAAAGCACTGCGAGTAAGTTATGACAAACAATACTCGTTAACAATTTGATGCGGTGCCAATTTAATTCCAGTGCATGTATATTTCATCATGTATATTTATAGAACTGATTGACACCCCTTTTTTACATCCACATGATAATAAACATTCACTATACATGTATGCAATGTAAAACCCGTGCTTTAAGAAACAGCGCAAAATTATGTCTGTCGTCTGCAATGTCAAGTGCCTCGAGTTGGGCTAAAAACCAGGGCAACTAGCTTTTTCAAAGCTTGAAACAACTCAATCCAATTAAAATAGAATACAAATTGGCGACTGTGGATCAATTAGGCCTAAGAAATTATTCAATTCCGGCTCACAACAAGACATGATGCATTAAAAGTCTGTCATGTCGGCAAAATTGTTGCTCAATTATTTAAAGAAAATAAATTAAGCATTAGATACACATAACACAACATGTACATGATTCTAGGCTTGTTATTCTTTAGCAAGGCAACCAAAATTCTAAAGATGGTTGCTAGTGCAGCAACCAATTGCCAAAAAAATACATATTGTTGTTATTTTGTCTAAGTTATCTCAATAACATAAATGCATGATTGTATGAGGATAAACAGTGCACCCACATATCGCCTTGTGCTTTAAGACACACTCTTTATAAATTTGAATGGGTTGTGTTCATTTCAAACTTGCGATACAAAAAGCTATAACATAATTTTGAAAACTGAGTTGCGTCTAAGATTATGCAATAGCGTACAAATTCAGTGCCTTCAGCGCTTTGATAGTTATTGCCTTTTGTGCATTTTTGTACTGAAAGTTTGTCCAGGGCATATTTAGAACTGTTAACCCATTTTCGCCTAGCGTCTAGAAAAAAGGCCTTGGCAAACAGCATAGACCCAGGGTCTGCGCTGTTTGCTTAAGGGAATTTCTGTAAGAAATATTCTAAATATAGAAATAAATATACTAGACATCCCTAATTTTGGAAATAAATTGATCCAATTTAGAAGGATGGGAGAGTCCACTAGGCATACATGGGTTAAGAGGTATCAACTTGAATCTTCATAGGTAGGTTGATCTCATTAAGTGGGTATGCTGTGCACAGGAATCACAACTCACGTATTTTTAGAGTTATTACCATTTGGTATCAACTTTACAAAAGTAACAAATGTCTATGGGATCCTGCTGTTCTCAGGAACTTTAACTCTTGCTTCCATGTTTTAAGGGTGATTGTCCTTAAATCATTTTAATGCCCCCGGTAGGGTGGCATGTAGCAGTTGAACTGTCCATCAGTGTGTCAGTCTGTCCGTCCGTCCGAAAACTTTAATGGCCATAACTTTTTCAATATTGAAGATAGCAACTTGATATTTGGCATGCATGTGCATCTCACGGGGCTGCACATTTTGAGTGGTGAAAGGTCAAGGTCATCCTTCAAGGTCAAATATCTAATATATGGCGTCTGTCCGTCCATCCAAAAACTTAAACATTGGCCATAACTTTTTCACTATTGAAAATAGCAACTTGATTTTTTGACATGCATGTGTATCTCATGGAGCTGAACATTTTGAGTGGTGAAAGGTGAAATTCAAGGTAATCCTTCAAGGTCAAATGTAAAATATATGGCGTCCGTCCATCCGAAAACTTTAACATTGGCCATAACTTTTTCAATATTGAAGATAGCAATTTGATATTTGGCATGCATGTGTATCTCATGAAGCTGGTCATTTTGAGCGGTGGAAGGTCAAGGTCAAGGTCATCCTTCAAGGTCAAAGGTCAAAAAAATAATAATAAAAAATTCAAAGTGGCGTTCTCATGAAGCTGCACATTTTGAGTGGTGGAAGTTCAAGGTCAAGATCATCCTTTAAGGTCAAAGGTAAAAAAAAATCAAATCAAAGCGGCGTTCTCATGAAGCTGCACGTTTTGAGTGGTGGAAGTTCAAGGTCAAGGTCATCCTTCAAGGTCAAAGGTCAATTATTTATTTTTTAAATTCAAAGCGGCGCAATAGGGGGCATTGTGTTTCTGACGAACACATCTCTTGTTCAATTTTATTATGCCCCCCTTCGAAGAAGAGGGGGTATATTGTTTTGCTCATGTCGGTCCGTCTTTCCGTCCACCAGATGGTTTCCGGATGATAACTCAAGAACGCTTAGGCCTAGGATCATGAAACTTCATAGGTACATTGATCATGACTGTCAGATGACCCCTATTGATTTTCAGGCCACTAGGTCAAAGGTCAAGGTCAAAGTGACTCGAAATAGTAAAATGGTATCCGGATGATAACTCAAGAATGCTTAGGCCTAGGATCATGAAACTTCATAGGTACATTGATCATGACTGGCAGATGACCCCTATTGATTTTCAGGTCAGTAGGTCAAAGGTCAAGGTCACAGTGACTCGAAATAGTAAAATGGTTTCCGGATGATAACTCAAGAATGCTTACGCCTAGGATCATGAAACTTCATAGGTACATTGATCATGACTGGCAGATGACCCCTATTGATTTTCAGATCACTAGGTCAAAGGTCAAGGTCACAGTGACTCGAAAAAGTAAAATGGTTTCCGGATGAAAACTCAAGAATGCTTATGCCTAGGATCATGAAACTTCATAGGAACATTGATCATGACTGGCAGATGACCCCTATTGATTTTTAGGTCACTAGGTCAAAGGTCAAGGTCACAGTGACTCGAAACAGTAAAATGGTTTCCGGATGATAACTCATGAATGCTTACGCCTAGGATTATGAAACTTCATAGGAACATTGATCATGACTGGCAGATGACCCCTATTGATTTTCAGGTCACTAGGTCAAAGGTCAAGGTCACAGTGACTCGAAATGGTAAAATGGTTTCCGGATGATAACTCAAGAACGCTTACACCTAGGATCATGAAACTTCATAGGTACATTGATAATGACTGGCAGATGACCACTTTTAATTTTCAGGTCACTAGGTCAAAGGTCAAGGTCACAGTGACTCAAAACAGTTAAATGGTTTCCTGATGATAACTCAAGAATTATTAGGCCTAGGATCATGAAACTTCATACGTACATTGATCATGACTGGCAGATGACCCCTATTGATTTTCAGGTCACTAGGTCAAAGGTCAAGGTCACAGTGACAAAAAAAATGCAATGGCTGCCACTACAACTGACAGCCCATATGGGGGGCATGCATGTTTTACAAACAGCCTTTGTTTTTTTCAGGGCATGTCTTAAAAACTATAAGAGAAATTTACTTGAATCTGTATAGGTGTAAAGGTCTCATTGATGGATGTGTAATTCACAATAACAATAACTCTTTCTTCAATTTGATGGGGGCACATTATGCAAACTTAGTAGATAACAGATCTCAATGATGGGAAGCGCAATGTGCAGGGGCCATAACTCTTGTTTTCATAATTTCAGAAAGGCCTTTGTTAATTTTCATGCTAAAATTATGTAGAGGGCATATCTTGAGTACAACATGAGGTATCATGCAAGGCTAAGGTTAGGTAGGAAGTCTGCATTGTTGAGAAACAAGTACATAATACTGAACTGAAAATGAAGTCTCACAAAGCAGAAAGCGATGGGTATTCAGGGATTTTTAGACGTATTTTCCCCCTGTTACAGAGAATTTTCCCAAATCAATGATTTTTTTTAAACCTTGATTTATTTGAGTTAACCTGATCCAGTGTAGAAAATAGAAAAATATTGCATAATTAAATTATATGTTGCCTTGAATTTGTTTTAAAAACAGTAAAATATATTATATTGATTATTAAAGACTTTCCTTATTTTTCCCCAAAATCCAGCTTTCGTGCGTTTTTTTCCCCTAAAAAAATGCCAGGCCCTTTCCCCAAAATCAGATTAAAAACCCTGGTATTTAATGCACCACAGTGACAGTTCTTGGTCAAATAGCACAGGCTTTGATGCGCATTATTGAATATTGATTGGTAAATGATATAGTACATCATTTAATATTTATTTAATTATTGTCAAAGGGACAGATGGACAAAATAGCAAGTGATATTAAATTGAAAAATATGAAGTTTCAATATAGAGAAAGAAATCTGACCTTGAGAAAATGAATACCTTGTGAACCCTCATTGATTGTTGTTTGATTCAATGTGTGGTTAGGGGCAAGTCTTGAAGACACATTTTTTATAATTTTTATGTAAAAACACATTGGAATCAAACAAAAAAACATGTCACTTTTTTATTTAATGTGTCATATCCCAGTTAATCCCATGTTGATATTGGTGTGTGTTTTTTATGTCCCCCACCACTATAGAGGGGACATATTGTTTTTTCCCTGTCTGTTGGTTGGTTGGTTTGTTTGCTCCAACTTTAACATTTGCCATAATTTTTGCAATATTGAAGATAGCATATTCATATTTGGCATGCATGTGTATCTCATGGAGCTGCACATTGTGAGTGGTGAAAGGTCAAGGTCATCCTTCAAGGTCAAAGGTAAAAAAAAAACAAATCCAAGGGAAGTAATAGGCTTTAAAGGGAGATAATTATCTGTACCTGCCAAATGATAAAAAAAATCAATCAAAGCGGCGCAGTAGGGGACATAGTGTTTCTGACAAACACATATCTTGTTTCTGTGTTTTTTTTTATAGCCCCCCCCCCCCCCACACACACACACACATACCAGCATCTTGTTGATTTGATATTTTATCAAATGTTCCAGGTAGCAGTTCTAGATGTGGATATATGTGGCCCATCAATGCCGAGGATTTTTGGAGTAGAAGGAGAACAGGTATGACACACTTTACTCTGTATTAAAGACAGTTGTTTTTTCATAAAAATAAAAATTTGAAAAACACATTTTGTAAAATATTCAATTAAGTTAATAAGCTCATCAATTTAGTCAAATAATGTTTGATGAATAATAATGGCTGGACAGTAAATATCCTTCTTCATAAATGTTGTGTGGTAAGATTATAAGTTAAAAACCTTATAAAGATAATATTTAGGCTAATATTTATTTATGTAACTAAAGAAACATCACTTGATGGCCAAAATTCAAAGAAGACTGATAAATATAGCTTTTAATAAACAAATTATAGTCATAAATGGCATATAGAATACAAATTTGTAAATTTGTCTATAATATAAATTAATCCATCTAACCCTAAAAACATTCAACTTTAATTCACATGTAAATTCTTATAAATATATTCACATTCTCTGTATGCAACAAAACATGATATAGTTTGATTTCAGGTCCATAACAGTGGATCTGGATGGTCCCCAGTGGTAAGTGTTTGTGTCTCCAGTTTTGATCACTTTAGTGCCCAGTGAGAAGTTATTGTTTATGTCATGGCAGACCAAAGGATGGTCCATAGCGGTGTTTTTGTTTTTGTGGGCAATCCCAGGATGTGGATTGTAGTTGTTAGTGATTCTGTAAATTAATTGTATGTCCAATGGCACAATGTTCCCCAGTGATAAGGGTTATAACTACTGGTGATTGATTGACTTAATGATAGAATGGCTAATATGTACAGGGTTTACGGCCACCATCTGTTGTTTATTTGTCCCCTACCGGTTGCACTGGAGGGGACTTATGGTTTTTGCTCTGTGTGTCTGTCTGTCTGTGAGTCTGTCTGTCACATTTTCCTGGATCCTGCGATAACTTTAAAAGTTCTTCATATTTTTTAATGAAACTTGAAACATGGATAGATGGCAATATGGACATTATGCAAGTCATTTCATTTTGTATCTACATAAAAAATTCTGGTTGTTATGGCAACAAATATATTTAAAAAAAAAATATTCTGACAATGGTGGGGCCGGTAGGGGACATAATTATATTGCTTGGCAATAGTCTTGTTGTCATTAATCTTCTCCCTAACATTGGCAATAGGTTAAGTCACTTCTGCCTTCACTTTGCAGCTACGATGGCCACTGATACATTTTGCAGGTAACTTTACAGGTTAAATTCAAATTAAAGGTATTTTGACTTTCAACCCTTTCCCCCATAAGAAGCAAAGTGAAAATGGCTTTTGCAAGAATTTGCTGTTCATCAGTATCTAAGGGTTGGAAGTGAAGCCTTTAAAACTTGAATCTAGTAAGAAAGGTCTTCAATTAAATATAACTTTCTAAGGGACCACAAATGCGTCAAAATACGTATCTAAGTGGTAAAGGGTTAACAAGACATAAATTAACAACTGTTTAAACTAATTTTTCAGTAAGCAGAAAGTTTAAAAAAAGTAATTTTCATAACATAAAATTAGTGTCAATACTTTTATTTGTAAGCATGTCATGAAGGAACTATTTTAATGTTGCCATGATGTTGTGGATATGGTGTCAGCCAAGCGAACAAGAGGTCATCGGTTCGATCCCCACTGTAGGAACGTTCTTTAGATCACCTCAAAGACACAAAGTACTGGTTCTACCAAAGAAACGGACTTTAGAGTGCTACAAGAAATCTTAGGCTTGCAATGCAATCAAGCTAAAATAAATAGGTTTTAACTAAGTTATTATTTTACTTAAAATATTATTTGTTAAAATAATTAAATTCCTGTATTTGAGGAATGTCTGCATCTGGCTGCGTCTTTTGTCATTTATTTAAATATTTAATGACCTTCATTATAGTCAATTGCGTAAGCCACATTATGAAGCATTGCACAAACAATGTCATATAATCTTTGTATGAGTAAGAAACTCTGTGTGTCTGGCCTTTATGTGTATACAAGAAAATAAAGAATTGCAAGATTTAGATTTTGCTTTGCAAAAAAATAGTGCCTTTAATATGGATGAGCTGCATTTTAATTATTGCAAGATAACAGTATTCTGTTTGATAGCAATATTCACCCATCTGTGTCATTATATAAGTCTTGTTCTGTTAAAATGGGGTTTAAAGCATGTGCGTAGTGTCGTCCCAGATTAGCCTGTGCAGTCTGCACAGGCTAATCAGGAACGACACTTTCCGCTTTTATGACATTTTTCGTTTAAATGAAGTCTCTTCTTAGCAAAAATCCAATTTTGGGAACTGCACAGGCTAATCTTGGAGGACACTTTATGCACATGCATCATGCGTTGTTTTCTCAGAACGCGACTCATATATTTTCATGGCATGATCTTTAATCTATCTGTTTACATTAACACACATTTTACATCAAGAGTTGGAAGAAGCTGAATACTTAATGAAACCCATAAACACAGCAGCTTAATGATTGATTGCTCCTGATGGACATGATAAAGCCTTTCTAATCAAAGTCTATGAATTCTTTATGAACTGAAGGTTTGTTCAATATTTTGATGGCGACTAGTTCAATATTCAATAGAAAGTGAAGTTGGAGTTCCTAATTCTTCATTTTTCAGTAACAATATACTTCACCGTTAAATAATTTATAACAATGGCTGGCTTTAGTGTTGAAATCTTTTGTATCCGCTTTGAACATATATAAATCATGTAAAAGTTAAATGGATTTTCTCTTTGTGCTTAACATTGTCCTCTAATGAAAATTCCAATGCCATGAATCCAAGTTAGGTTTTAATTGTACATGGCAAATGAAATTAAATGTGGTTATTGATCGCACTGTTAAGTTTTCAATTACACAGGTAAAATAATCTGTTGGTTTCAGACTATTACATGTAAGTTGATACCGCAATTGTAATATTGCCTTATCACATTATGCCATACAACGGTTGAGTAAATTTGCATAGTTTGTTTAGTGTTTTTCCAGTATCTATTTAAATTGTTGGTTAATGTAGATCATGTTAATAATTACTGAATATATGAGTTTTAATTTATTTATGCTAAAATTTTATTAAAATTATATAAACACTTTATGTATCCCCTGAACAAGATAAATTTTAAACATTATATATCTCAGTTAAAGGTGTAAAGGGGTATATCACCAGAGATTTAAGATGAAAACACTGTTAAATTTTATGATAGATTTATAAAGTACTGTAAGGAAAATATTAAACATTTTAGTGTATGATGACCTTTATAAATGTTTTCAGTTTTGTACACATGAGTTGGAACATCATTTGATAGATTTTAGTTTTAGACATGACTTTACTTTACTTTACTTAACTTTTGCAGCCAAATAACATCAGTATTATATTAATTTCATTTATGGTAGACCATGAAAATAGGAAATATTGGCTGATAGCAATAGATAATTCTGCAGAGTATCTCAATATGCACATTTTAAGCATATGCTTTTCTCTACTTCAATTTACAGCTGTCATGTGTTCATGGTAATATTAAAAAATACCTCCAGTTAAGGCTTTTTATCAGCTTTATACCATATTAACACAACTAATCCCTATCATATTTCTATGGTAGAACTTTGACCTGTATTAATAGATAGATTATGGATTAATTAATTGAAATATTTGGAAAGTGTTCAAAGAATTCAATTTATGAACAAGGGAGTTTACATAGCAAATTCTGATCAGCTTTTTTAGGGTTAATGCCCATGGATTTGTTTAAGAAATAAATAAGAAACAGTAAACACTTTCAAATTGAATGCTGTTCTCAAATGTGTATTGTTTTGTAATGTTTTGTTTATACATAAATAAATTCCATGTTCTGAATTAATACATGAAGTTAATAATATGTTTATTCTGTAGAAAGACAGACTGAATAGTTTATCAACGTCTCACTTTTGTGCATAAAAACACAGTAAAACAGAACAAAATCATTATATTAATGTACAAAACCACTCGAAGAGAGTTAGAACAGATGATGGTTCTAAACTTTTTTTAAAGTGTTCATTGATTATATAGATCATAAACACTTTCACATCAGTTAGAAATATATACAAGATCTTTACATAAATTTCATTTTAAATTATTAATTTTCTCAAAATAAACAAAAAACATATTTAGTTATTTACACACATATACAATAAAAGAGAATGCAATGTGTACATTATAAACAGTCTTGTAGTTTTAAATTGTTATGCCTCCAAAGGAGGACATATAATGATAGCACTGTCCGTCTGTCTGTCCATCTGTCTTTCTGTCACACTTTGCATTTAGGTTTCGAAAAATGCTCATAACTTCTATGTTGCTTCAGGTGTAACCTTCATAATTGGTATGCATGTGTATATGGACAAGGCCTTTCCATACGCACACAAATTTTGACTCCTGTGACCTTGACCTTGAACTTAGGGTCCGCATTTAGGTTTCGAAATCTGCGTTTAGGTTTCGAATGCTCATGACTTCTATCAAAGCGTTTTTCAGGGGCATATGTCATCCTATGGAGACAGCTCTTGTTGCTGTCTCTTTCAGTACCGGTATGTGTCGGATAATCTTTCTGAGGTTTTTTCTGTCCACTAAATTTCAGTATGTCACTGACAATCTTGCTGTGATGTCAGTTGGATTTCTGCTGTCCAGTCCCGATGATGCTGTGATATGGAGGGGGCCGAAGAAAAATGGTAAATATTTATTGAAACTTCTTAAATCTTTTAATATTGGAATCTCCAAATGTTATTAACTCTTTCAGTGCTGGAACCGAATTTTGAAGGCCTTTGCAAACAGTTTGGATCCAGATGAGATGCCACAGAATGTGGTGTCTCATCAGGGTCCAAACTGTCTGCTATTCTGATAGTATTCTTTGAAAAAAATCAAAGAAAATGCTTATTTTAGAAATTCAGCAGACGACATTTTAGCAGACGACAAATTTCCCAGCATGCAAATGGTTAATGGGCTGATTTTGAAATGACTGCAGACAAATATGACCATTAGGAGGTGGTATGCTGTTCATAAGAGCGAGTCCTTAGTTTCAATGCGGTGAATTCAAATAACTATTCCCCATGAACACTGGATGGGTTTTACCTAACAAATCTATTCAATCTCACTCAGCCTCTGGTTTCTGACACATTCAAGCTTGCCTAGCCAGCTTTGGGCAAGTTACCAGGTTAACGTCAAGGCAATGTGATAATCTCTGTTCTTGTCATCAGAATAATTTCTTCATTTTGTATTATCTCACCCTGTTTGATGTACATGAAACATCGCCCACTATTTTAAAGAAGTAGTTGTGCATAACATAATTTGTGTTTTTGGTAGGGATATCAACAAATATTGGAATAATATGCTAGTAGTCAGATGGTAACTTGAAATGCTAATATTTGTGTAAAACTTTTTTTTTTTAAACTAAGGTATTTTTCTTGTTATTTTAGCTCACAGAGCTTATTGTGAACTTTAATGATAGCCTTTTGTCCATCATGCATTGTCCAATCTTCTTGAAACTTTGTCAGAAGAATTGTCCCAATACTATCTGGGTCTCAGAAAGTCAAAAATTAGGTCATTAGGTCCAATCAAAGAAAAAGGTTGTTCAAACTCTATTAACAGTTATAGTCCAATCTTCATGAAACTTTGTGAAAACATTTGTTGTAATAATAAAATTATCACAGCTGAGTTTGAAAAAGGCCTTGATTCATTAAAAAACATGGCTTCCAGAAGGGGTGGTTGAATTTGCCCCTCCTCCTCTAGGGGTTAATTTTTGTGTTATATGTTTATAGAAACTAGCTTAAATGTGTTCTTATACTTCTCAGACCTTATAAAGCCTGTTTCATACCGAATAAAAACATCACACTAAGACATTTTTATGTCCCCCACAACTATAGTGGGGGACATATTGTTTTTGCCCTGTCTGTTGGTTGGTTGGTTGGTTTGTGTGTTTGCCCAAACTTTAACATTTTGCCATAACTTTTGCAATATTGAAGATAGCAACTTCATATTTGGCATGCATGTGTATCTCATGGAGCTGCACATTTTGAGTGGTGAAAGGTCAAGGTCATCCTTCAAGGTCAAAGGTCAAATATATAGCTTCAAAGCAGCGCAGAAGGGGACATAGTGTTTCTGACAAACACATATCTTGTTTTAAATGTGCAAATTACTGGTTAATTAAACATGTGTCAGGTGAGCAACCTTGGGCCTTCAGGGCCTCTTGTACGGCTTTAAAACTAAAAATGACTATGACAAGGATATGTCCGTAATGGGACACAGGTTTACTTTGCACATATCTGTTCCTGTCAGGTCTGATCAAGCAGTTCCTCAGAGACGTGGACTGGGGTGAGGTGGACTATCTGGTGATAGACACGCCCCCAGGCACCTCGGACGAGCACCTGTCGGTGGTGCAGTACCTCAGTGAGGCTAACGTGGATGGGGCTGTGATCATCACTACTCCGCAGGTAGAGTCTGCCACTGAATCAGGGACAATAGTCTGTCACTCATTGTTAAACTCAGAAAAATGTCCTTTTAACCTTTTACCGCTTATATAAGCATTATGACGCATGTGTAGTCCCTTAGTATATCATTTTAAATTAAAGACCTTTCTTACTAGATTCAAGTTTAAAGACTTCAACTCCAATTCTAGGATACTGATGAGCAGCAAACTGCATAAAACCTGAACAGTCTGCAAGTTACAAAATATATTGATAAACAACAACACTATATAATTTGTTATCTTGAATAATTCATTGAATAACCGGTTCAGCCCATGTATATATGATTATGCAAACAACAGTTCTTCAGACACTGAGTATTTTAACACACTCTAATGTGATCAACATGATTTTTTGTAAAAACACTTATTACAAGCCTTTTGTTCCTTTTAAATATTGCTTGTATTTGCTGATTTATTTGCAGTCTGTCAAAAGTATGTGATTCCATGTTAACGGCTATAGTTGTTTGTTTGTAGGAGATATCCCTTCTGGATGTACGTAAGGAGATCAGCTTCTGCCGTAAAGTTGGGCTGCCCCTGATTGGCATCGTGGAAAACATGAGCGGGTTCGTGTGTCCGAAATGCAAGGTACTCAATTGATCGCATGGGCATGGTATTTCATGATGTCACTTTATTACTCACAATGAAACTTGAACATATAAGTGACCCATTATATGATTTAGCTGAACTTAACATTTTATCAATTAATGAGTTAACATATGCTGATATTTCATAATAAGCACATAACGTTTGCCGTTATAGATTGTCAGTTTACATACAACATTCAATGTGGCACATGCCGGATTTATAGGAATATCTTGCCTACAGGCAACCAATGTGAGTGTGAGAAAATTAGCTTACTGTTTTGGAATCTCTTAAATACTTTTAAAATTGGACAAAAATAGTTGTGATTTCAGACTGAATCACAGATCTTTCCTCCAACAACTGGTGGGGGAGAGAAGCTTTCTCAGGATACAAACATACCCCTGCTGGGCAAGCTGCCACTTGATCCAAGGATTGGTGAGTTATACATAATCTTTACAACCGAGGATACCCCTTAGATCCAAGATTTGGTAAGTGTTCTTAGGTCCTAGAATTGGTTAGTGTGACATACACCATATAGTCTGGAATCAGTTAGTGTAACATACCTCTTAGAACCTACAATATATTAGTGTGACATACACCTTAGATCCTGGTACTTGTAAGTGTGACATACCTATTGGATCCCAGAGCTGGTTTGTGTGACATACCTCTTAGATCCTACAATATATTAGTGTGACATGCTCCTTCAATCTTAGTACTGGTAAGTGTGACATACCCCTTAGATCACTGATCCGGTTGGGGTGGCATACACCTTAGATCCAAGGATTGGTTAGTGTGTTATATGCCTAAGATCCTAGGATTAGTTAGTATGACATACCCCTTAAATCCAAGGATTGGTTAGTCTGACATACCCCTTAGATCCTAGGATTGGTAAGTGTGACGTACCTCTTAAATCCTAGCATTGGTTAGTGTTATATACCCCTAGATCCTTGGATTGGTTAGTGTGATATACCCTTAGATCCAAGGAGTGATTAGTGAGATATACCCTTAGATCCTAGGATTGGTAAGTCTGATATACCCTAAGATCCTAGAATCGGTTAGTGTGATATTTGCCGTAGATCAAAGGATTGGTTAGAGTGGCATACCCCTTAGATCCTAGGATTGGCTAGTGTGACATACCCCTTAGATCCTAGGATTAGCTAGTGTGACATACCCCTTAGACCCTAAGATTGGCAAGTGTGACATACCCCTTAGATCATAGGATTGGCTAGTGGGACATACCCCTTAGATCCTAGGATTGGCTAGTGTGACATACCCCTTAGATCCTAGGATTAGTTAGTGTGACATACCCCTTAGATCTTAGGATTGGTTAGTGTGACATACCCTTAGATCCTAGGAATGGCTAGTGTGACATACCCCTTAGATCCTAGGATTGGCTAGTGTGACATACCCTTTAGATCCTAGGATTGGCTAGTGAGACATACCCCTTAGATCATAGGATTGGCTAGTGTGATATACCCCTTAGATCCTAGGATTGGCTAGTGTGACATACCCCTTAGATCCTAGGATTGGCTAGTGTGACCTACCCCTTAGATCCTAGGATTGGTTAGTGTGACATACCCCTTAGATCATAGGATTGGTAAGTGTGACATACCCCTTAGATCCTAGGATTGGTTAGTGTTACATTCCCTTAGATCCTGGGGTTGGTTAGTGTGACATACCCGTTAGATCCAAGGATTGGTTTGTGTTACATTTCCTGTATATCCTAGGATTTGTTAGTGAGGCATACCCCTTAGATCCTGGGGTTGGTTAGTGTGACATTTCCCTTGGATCATAGGATTTGTTAGTGAGACATACTCCTTATATCCTTGGATTGGTTAGTGTAACATTTCCCTTAGATCCAAGGATTGGTTAGTGTGACATACCCCTTAGACCATAGGATTGGTAAGTGTGACACAGCCCTTATATCATAGGGTTGGTTGGAGTGACATACCCTTAGATCATATGATTGGTTGGTGTGACATACCCCTTAGATCATAGGGTTGGTTGGTGTGACATTTCCCCTAGATCATAGGATTGGCTAGTTTGACATACCCCTTAGAAGCTAGGATTTGTTAGTGTGACATACCCCTTGGATCCTAGGATTAGTAAGTGTGGCATATCCCTTAGATCCTAGGATTGGTTAGTTTGACATACCCCTTAGATCATAGGATTGGTTAGTTTGACATACCCCTTGGATCCTAGGATTGAATAGTGTGACATACCACTTAGATGATAGGATTGGTTAGAGTAACATACCCTTTAGATCCAAGGATTGGTTAGGGTAACAACCTCACTAGTTTTAGGATTGGTGTAAATAGTTGTCTGTTTTGTGAAGTGCTATTTGTTCAAAGCAAAAAAAAAGCCTTTACAGTATGTGTCACAAAGTAATGTTATTTGCACAATAATGTAAGATACAGCCAAATTGTGATGTGCAGCTATTAAAAGCCATTGTTTGGGTTTGCAGGTAAATGTTGTGATGAAGGGAAGTCGTATCTGACGGAGGTACCTGACTCTCCAGCAACCAAAGTCTTTGTACAGATCATAAGTAGTAAGTATGCATCTGTGATTCTGGTTTCTGTGTTTAACAGTAGACTGCATAATATACTTATTGTGCCAATCAAATAATGGATCACATTAAGCCTACTGTAAGATTATCCTGATTGCACCCATCTGCATTGATGTTTAGGGTGATAAACTTGACATGCCATGGATGCTATCAGATAAAATACTGCCGCACTTGTCAAATATACAACTGCAAAATAGCATGCATTAATCCTAATATATGTTTTCCTATTTTAAAATTTACTTTAAATTATAAAGATATGCCTTTTTACAACTTAAAATTTCTTAAACATGTTTATTGCAACTTTCCACATATTGGGATGTGGTGTTGGGGTTATTGGTCCCAGCTATGAGAAGTATGAGAATGTACCTAGAATGTAGCATATTTAAGCTGCCCTGTTGGAAAATGGGGCTGAATGCATGTGCTAAAAGTGTCATCCCAAATTAGCCTGTGCAGTCTGCACAGGCTAATCAGGGACTACACTTTCCATCTTACCTTGGTTTACACTAAGAAGTTTCCTTTAAACAAAATGTTCCATAAAAGAGGAAAGTGTGGTCCCTGATCAGCCAGTGCAGTCTGCACAGTGAGGCTCATCTAGTTCCAGTATATGAATTTGTGTTACAGCAAAACATTGTTCTCATTTCAGAAATCAAGGAACATTGTGCCAAGCTGAGAAGTCAGCAAGAATCAGATACAGGGGAAAGGATGGACACAGCGTGATATTTCTGTGCGTGTGTTTTCAGTCCGGGTCGGACGACACTGTTTGTGTGTGGTGTGCCATTAGTTGCTGACCACTGTGATTTTGTTAAATTATATGCTGACTTATCTCATTAAAGACAATCTAGTTATTTCCAGCTGAAGGATGCCTTATGTCTCCATGAACATTTTGATCCCGTTTTTTCTGTCAAGGTGTTTCACTTATTAAAATTCCACTATAAGGAATTTTAAGAACAGTGGGCCATTTTTAAGTTGATTCTGTGTAATATCAGCTACCTCCTAACATGGACTGATATCAACCCTTTTGATGTGATATAACAAATTACGCCAGACACCTTGATATCGGGCAGGGGTCGATATAGTGGTATGATATATTTTGCCTACAATCTTCTGCCTGGTCATCAACCTAAACTACATCTAAAGTTTTCAATCTAAGTGTACTTTTTAGTATTCAGTCCAAGGTTGCTTGTTAATTTTCAGTCTAATGTTTATTAGTCTGTTTAAGTCTATGTTTAAGCCCTCTGTTTAAATCTGCCTTTAAGTGGCATCCCACATAAGGCATACACGGTACTAGTTGTCTTTTTTAAATTTTATTTGTTACATGTGCCAACTTAAAATGTATTTTTATAAATAAAATGCACTAACATTTAATAGCATTTGTTTCATATGCTCCTTTCATTGTTATGTGTGAGCCTCAATTCCCGTACGTTGGACTTTGACACAAAATAAAAATTGCAGTCAGTTTGTGAAACAAATTATATTCCTCATCCTCCATTTAGGGAAAACATTTCTAATGTTTATACGATAAATAATTAATATCCTTTAACTGCATGAGGATGGGAAGCATATTTGTATTTTGGTCCGTTCTTTGAATACAAGTCTTGATCTATCAGTTCATTACAATTGTCTAGGTTAGAGAAAAATCAGTTTCATTGTGGCGCTTGTTTTAATTCTAATAGTTAAAGTTATACCACTAAACCATTTGTTCGTGTCTTCTTCTGCGTAATGCTCTGGTTAAGGCACATTTGCAACATCTCCACATCACTGTTTCTACTACAGGTATTTAATTAAAAAACTTGACACTTGTTCGGATCATGACGTAAGGTTACGGCCCAAGTTCAATAACTCTAACCTGCAATTTAGCAGAATAATGCCCCTCTTGTTCTACTTAGAAAATTGAGGTAAATGTTTATGAGCAAATACACTATATATCTTTACTTACCACAGATATTGACAAAGGGCGATGATGGCCCTTAAGCGCTTATCTGAGTTAATGGACACCAATTGTTAAATACTTGACATTAAAGAAGGCATGAAGTTAGTAAGAAAACACTAGAATAGACCTCAATTAGCAAGACATGTGTCAATGCCCACACATTCCACTTTTGTCACATAACACTGTTAAATCAACAACAAAATTTTACTTTTGACTTCTGTGACCTTGACTTTGAGTTAATGAGACAGGGGATACAGGCTATCATGGTAGTCATTTGTTGTCTTTAAATTGAATGATGAATGTAAAAGTCACAACCTGAACAAGCTGTTTTATAGTAACACAATGCCATGTCCTGATGGTTGTCATTACAGGTAGTTCTCTGAAAATGAATTATAAAAATACTTTCCAGTTTTATGGCCAAATTTTATCTTTGAAGAATTACCTTGACCTTTCAGAAAGAAAGACAAGTGTAACACGCGAGACGTGTTATGATAAATATCATTTGTGCATTTTTTTTTAACCCTCAATATATGGCAAAGTTAAGGCTAATACAGGAATTTTCAAGCTGCTTTATGGCCAAATTAAACACATGACCTTGACAATGGAGGTAGGGAGATGGTAGTACACAGAAAACTCCATCTTCTGTTGGTTGTCAAATGTAGTAACTAATCTTGAAATAGCATGACGAATGACAATGTACAGTCCAAATAAGCTGTTTTATGTTCAAATGTGATCTTTGAACAATTTAAGTGTGACCTTGACTTTTGAGGTTGGGATACAAGTATTGAACACTTCTTGATGGATTGCATTTGTGTCGAGTTATTTAAAAAAAAATCAATATATGGAAAAGATATGGCTGGTATTTTCAAGTAGTTTTTTGGCAAAATGTGGGTTGACCTTGATGTGTGACCTTGAACTTTGAGTAGGGCAGACATATGCCATATACCATGAGTCGTCTTATGATGGTTAAAATTTGTGCTAAGTTATTTCAAACTCCATCAATATATATGGCAAAGTTATTGCTGAAGTGGGAAATGTCACACCAACGGCCAGACATAGTCACACCTACGGCCAGACATACATATTTTTTTCAAAATGAGGCATAAAGGTAATTGAACCTCGAATATCAATAACGCACAAAAATTATACACAAGTGAACTTCATTATCGTGAATAACAGTGCGGTTACTGTGCCAATTATATATTCATAAAATATGTCAAATGTTTTCACTAAATTACTTTACTTTGCTTTGAGTTATTGTGCACTAAATGGTTTTGTACCAGCACACATGCATTCTTATCTGGGGAATGCATTTTGAGCAAATCAGGTCAATGAGGTCAATATTTGTGAGAATTTGCAATGAAATTTGTACGTAAACTAGCCGCCATTATGTATGGATCAATTGTTGGCTTTAATTGTGTAAACATGCAGGAACACAGTGCATACATCCGGTTGTGACACTCCATAGGAAACGGACTTAAAAAACATCTTTAAAAAAATCTAGACCATCAAAACTCTATACAATCTGTTAAAAGGTAACCAAGGTAACCAAACTAATTGATGCTGATGGTTTAGATTATTTTACCCCCACAAACGAAGTTTAGGGGGTATATAGGAGTGAGTTTGTCTGTCGGTCGGTCTGTCTGTATTAAGTGTCCGCTCTCTAATTCAAGTTGTTTTCATCCGATCTTCACCAAACTTGGTCAGATGTTGTATCTAGATGATTTCTAGGTCAAGTTCCAATATGGGTCATGCCGGGTCAAAAACTATGTCACGGGGCCACTTCGTGCATTTTAAGCATTCAGCATGGTGTCCGCTCTCTTATTCAAGTAGTTTCCATCCGAGCTTCACCACACTTGGATAGAAGATGTATCTAGATGATGTGTAGGTAAAGTTCAAACATGGGCAATGCCGGGTCAAAAACTAAGTCACGGGGTCACTTTGTGCGTTTTAAACATTGTGCATTGTGTCCGCTGTTTTATGAAGACAACATGCAAAATATTCTGTGTCCATGCGGCATGTGAGGACGTCTGTGACAAAGCTCTAGTTGCATCATGAACGGTAAGAATCTCAATATTCTCAATGCAACTTTAAACTGGATCCTGAAAAAAACACCAACAGAAACAATACCCATGATCCTCAATGAACTAATAAGACATAAATCACAATCTAAATGTTTATTTGATATATAACATTACTACCAAATACATTTGTATAAATTACAATTATACAATGAACCTATGTGTTATGCCAATTGTTGCTCAACAACTCACATATACAATATTTAGTGGCTATGATGTATTGTAACAACTGTTAAGAAAACAACATACCCTGCCACAAAATATTGTTCAAAACACAGGATAACACATCATCAGTTAGATTTCAACACATGCAATGAAATGATAATTTTACAACACTTCAATACTACTGCCAATAGTGGAAAAGCATAGGTAGCAGTATTTAAAAAAATGTCGTCACTTTAAACAAAAAATTGAGTTTGTATTAGCCAATTATTTAAAATGACTTCAATGTATCAAAAAATGCATTTTTATGTGAACAATCAAATTCCTGAACATTCGATCACTACACTCCACTCTATTGAACAGCATGAGTACCTGGTAGGTGTTCAATGTGGGTAATCAACAATTGACATGCATTAGTTGATGTAGCATCGATTAAACTGATCTGATTTGTGATTATTATTTCAGAACAAAATGTTGAGCAGCAATCCATCAAGTAAAGAGGACTTGTTAAAATGAACACGAGACACTTTTTGAGGTTTTCACAAATACTAGTTAAATTGTACAAAGAAATTCTGTGAAGAACAACTTCTCAACAAACACTATCCACATGCGAGGCAAGGTGGTTATTCCAGGCCATTCTGTTAGTAAAGTGTACAGAGCACATGGCACAAAACATCGGAGTGTCTCTGTGGACAGTTCGCAGGTGTGCTTGCAAATTTGGTGCGCATGAAAACCTACGCTGACAGCAATTGCATGTGAAGCGCTTGATTCCAACATGAGAATCTTCATGTATCTTTATGCTGCGCTGTGGGAAGACCTTGCTGCAGACGGGACAGCGACGTAACAAGGGGACCTTGTGATCCAGGTCTTCTTGTTCATGTAGTTTCATTATATGCCGCACCAATGCCGTGTAGTTTGTCATACTTTCCCCACAATACCTACAACTCCTGGCCAACTTGATGGGCTTTCCTTCGTGTTTCCTCATGTGATTTCTATACACAGTAGGGCTAGCTGTTGTTTTGCCACACAAATGGCAGATATACTGATTCTCTTTGGTATGCATATTATTTTCGTGGTTTACACGATCCTTCTTGTTCTTGAAAGCCTTGTCACAAAATGAACACTTGTAATCGCGAATATCTGAATGTGATTTTTCATGTCTGGCTAGACCATGCGAGTAATTAAAGAACTTACCACAAATTTTGCACTGATATCTGTTATTAGTGTGCATGCTTCGACTATGATTGTTTAAGGACTTCTTGGATTTGTACACTTTGTCACATTTGTTACAATGAAAAAGCTGTCCAGCACCATGTTCTTGTTTGTGATTTACATACTGATTTTCTGTTTGGAATGTGCAATCACATTCTCGACATCTGAATGACTTGTTCAGGTCACATGTTCTTACATGGCCAGCATAGCTTGTCTTACAGGAGAAGTCTTGACAGCAAATTAGACAGGTAAACTTAGTAGTTTGATTTACTGTTTCTATGATACAGTTGTCGGTCGTAGAAAGTAAATTATTCTCTTCCACTTTATGATGCAACGTGGCTGTAAAGGATGAACACTCTCCATTAAAAATATTAATTCCCAAAGTTAAATAAAAGGTTCTCTTTCGAAAAGTCTTCAGCACTTACTACTGTCTCAGTTAACAAGAGCTGTCAGAGCCTGGTCAGAGGACAGCGCGCTCGACTATTCGAGTGCTTGACAGTATAACGTAAGCCATCATTGGGAAATTGTTCATATTCAATAATTTATTGGACGATCTTTCAAAAATATTTTTTTTTGGGGGGGGGGGGGGTAGGGGGGTTGAGAGGGGGGTATAATGTGGGGTGTGGGGTGTGGTCATTTATTAGACGATCTTTAAAAAAAAAAAAAAGGAAAACAAAAAAAAAATTGGGGGGGGGGGGGTGAGAGGGGGGTATAATGTGGGGTGTGGTCATATATAAGATAATCTTTCAAAAATAAAAAAAGGGGGAAAAAATTTTTTTTTGGGGGGGGGGAGGTGGGGGGAAGGGATTCTCTGTTGGGGCTTGAAGTTTTGTTTGGGTGGAATCCATTGTGGTATTCTGGTAAGTGTTGTTTTGTCAAAGTATTAATAAAATGTGATCATAAATAAAGAAGTTATGGCAATTTAAGCAAAATGATCAATTATCTAAGTATAAAAGGGGCCATAATTCTGTCAAAATGCTTGATACAGTTGTCTGCTCTTGTTTATATGTTGGGGTCATGTTGGTAAACAAGTATGCAAAATATGAAAGCAATATGTCAAGGGACACAGGTAATATTTGCGGTAGTACGCAAACTTTAACATAGATTTATCAATAATATGCATATTCTAAGTACAAAAGGGGCAATAATTGTGTCAAAATGCTTGATACAGTTGTCTGCTCTTGTTTGTAGGTTGGGGTCATGATGGTAAACAAGTTTGCAAAATATGAAAGCAATATGTCAAGTGACACAGGAAATATTTGGGGGAGTACGCAAACTTCAACATAGAATTATCAATAATATGCATATTCTAAGTATAAAAGGGGCAATAATTCTGTCAAAATGCTTGATACAGTTGTCTGCTCTTGTTTATAGGTTGGGGTCATGATGGTTAACAAGTATGCAAAATATGAAATCAAAATGTCAAGGGACATTGAAAATAGTTGGGGTAGTACGCAAACGTTAACATTTGCTGCATATTCTAAGTGGAAAAGGGGCCATAATTATGACAAAATGCTTGATAGAGTTGTCTGCTCTTGTTTATAGGTTGGGGTCATGTTGGTTAACAAGTATGCACAATATGAAAGCAATATGTCAAGGGACAATGAAAATAATTGGGGTAGTACGAAAACTTTAACATTTGCACGCTAACGCGGACGCTAACGCTAACGCAGACGGTCACGCCGACGCCAGGGTGAGTAGGATAGCTCCACTATATATATTTCATATATAATAGTCAAGCTAAAAATAAATCAAGACATGTAAACTAATGTTATTTTTAAGTTTTCATTTGCATTGTATTAATTAATATCTATTAAAGATGAAAAAGACAAATTGATCTGGAAGAATAAAAGTCAATTGTATATTAATTGGCAAGAGAAATAACAAGCAAGATACCATGGGCAAGCTCTAATGATTTTACTGACTTCCAAGAAGATGGTTTAAAAATTAAATCTATTAACCAAGAATAACACATTGCAACCAATGATTTTGAACAGCAAAAACAGTCACATTTAAGAATTTATGGAGAATGTTTCAATAATTCATTTTGCAGGAATGAATATAATGTAAATTTTCAGAAATAACTAATATCTAGTATACCTTGAACAACGGGAACGCTTTCCTCATGGTTGCGACAAACATTTCCTTTAACATGGTCATCAGCATTGCCTGAAGTTACTTCATTCTTGACACCTCCATGCTCACTTTGACTGTCAACAGTTTCAGGTGGTCTCTGACCTAGAAAAGAGTGATAATAGCTGGGGCATTAATAACTATGGGCTTGCTAACTGCTAAATGCATGCACATTTTGTATGAAGTTAATCAAGAACATCATCACTTAAAATATATTTAATTATATTTGTGCAACTAATGCCATTTGTATATTAAATAATGAAAGGTATGAAAACCTATGTATCTAGTACAGCAATAATCCAACTCCCAGCTATTGGCCCAGCCGGGTCACTGGGAATTTTTACTCAAGAAAGTTAAAAGCATTCAAGAAGAACTAATGTATCTATAGGAATATGACTATATTTCTAGAAACAGTAGTCAATACTCAATTAGTATCAAGATACATTTACAATCAAGTAAAAGGTGTGCAACGTAAGAGTGAGCTCAGTCATGAACAGAGCGGAAGCAATATTCGCCACAAAACTTTGGACTTACAGTAACATACAAACTGTTGGACAATCTCAGACTTTTCTTGTAAAAAGCGTTTTCCTACTGGTGTACCATAGTTTTCCACTATCTGAGAGCCTTTCTTCAATAGTAAGACAATGACCTCTGTGTCTAATGACTCCATATACTTGCACTACAGATTATACAGAAATAAAAACAGTGTAAATAAATAATTTTACTTCTAAACATCTGGATATATGATGATATTTAAGAAATAGTAAACCCCACTGAGGTCCCTATTGCATTATAGTGACCAGCCAGGCAGCCACAAACCGTATATGGACCGAAGCCGTAGGCTGAGGTCAAAATACAGTTTTTGGCTGCCTGCATGGTGGTCACTATAATGCCATTGGGACCGAAGTGGAGTTTACTATTTCTTATATTACACCGAAGAGTGTCCCTGTATTATGGTACAGTGTTGTACCGGCTTTCCGTACTTTTATTTTTCATGCAACTGAATGCGCAAACGATGACAAATATCGTGTGACGTAGTTTCTCTGACAAAACATTCCAGTTGGAGCTAAATTCTCTGGATGTTAAGATCATGTCGGACGAGGTGTTTTTTTAACAGTTAGTTATTTGTTTAAGGCATCGAACAAATGCAAAACGTATTTCGGATTGTGTGTTTATCATACATAATGTAAACTTTCATAGGAATACAATGAAATAGTGTGATTTCAAATTAGTTTCGATAAAGGGATGGATGATTAGAAAATGGAAGTGAATATCGTTTCGACTTTACTGTTATAAACATTCGATTAACGTTGGCATTGAGATGAGCTTGTCGTTTATTTTAAATTAAGTTGTTGTTTGTTTACTCTTGTTAAAGCTGAAATAGTGTCAATGCGGTTCAATAAAACACTTCAACACAGTGCACATTTAGTGGTGTGTAACCCCGAACGGTCCATAAAACAAAAAATAGTGATCGGTCTCTTAGGTTTCTCTATCGCATTTTACTGACTGAAACCGGTCATATAGATATAGAAGGACCAATATCTCTGAGGTGTAATAAGTTGTTAATCAATGATTGAACAATAATAATTATTGTGTAGAACATAAATCATGTATCAGTTTACACTCCCAGTGTATCATGCTGGTAAAGCATTATAAGCATTTTGTAAGAACAGTTACTGTTCAACAGAAAACATCACTGACATCAGTTAAAATGATAAGTTATTTTTTTATGAAAGTCTTACTTGTTTAATTAAAAGATTTGTTTCCAGAAAAATAAAGTGTCATCATCATTTGAAACCAGTGTTCCATTGTTTTATATTAAATTCAAAGATATATTAGATAATTACAGTAATCTGTGAATCTCTTAAACTATAACAATACCATTTCCTTTATGCTCCCGATCAGAAAATCGTCAGCTAGTGTACTCTCGGACACTGCCATTCTTAAAGTTAAACACAAGAATAAATTGCCTGATATATGTATCGTTTAGTGGCTTGTAACCTTTTACTAATACGGCATATTTCGGACATTTTCCTTGTATAATTTCTGACAAAGATGTTTTTGTTTTGTAATTTTCTAATTAACGATCAGTGAATTGCGTTTGTCGGTATCATCTTGACATTTTGTTAGCATCAGGAACCAAATATGCCGCGTAAAAGACGTCGAGATAGGTCAGAAGTCAGCTGCGTGATAAAATACCTGATGTTTGGTTTCAACGTTCTGTTCTGGGTAATTCATAATCCATTCTAACTCTTAAGTTATTTATAATTAACAGTGACTTGGTGATTAATTTCTTAATTGCTTTTTTTTCTGTAAGTTTTACGCAGTTTAAGGATGAATCTATGTATTGCCATGTGGGAAATAAAACACAAGTTACATTATTCTAATAAAATTAAAACAAATACATGTATACATGTAATTAACGGTACCCTGTAGTTAAAGGGACTTGCTCACATATTCGTTACAATAATCCAACTCACAGGTACAGTCAAGTTACCATTACCAGATCGTTACCAATAGCAGATCACTTTGATGTTCAAGACTGCGTATCGCGATAAATAGTTTACATTTTTAGATGATTTTTTTCACACAGCATCTTCAAGGCATGTTCTTTAAAACGAATTGATTAAGTCGTAATTGGAGCTACTCTTTGTCAAACATTTCGGTATGTTTTGCTGACATGTATATACGACTTTGTTGACTTCCGTCTCGTTTCCAAATCGAGGTTGAACATTATTTGCGGCCACATGCTGTAAATCTGTTGGAAAGTAAGAAGTTAAAGCATTAATTTAAAGGCCATTTAGTAGTCTTTCTGCCTGTTTAAGATTTTGCAACTCCTTAAATGAAATGAAGAATTAGGGAAAAAAACGGATCAAGCGTGATAATATGCGTGTTGTTCATATATTATATTAAAATATAAGCAAATCTTGTTGATTCTTTCAATAAATGATCTCATACATACATACATACATACATATCCAGTTAGGGCCGGCTGCAGGCTGACTCAGCCTCTAATAGCCCCCTCATGGTCAGGGACCCAGGTTCTATCCGGTATTACTGTGTATAATTGTTCTTCCTTAAATATGTCCAATCGGTTTTAAAAACATTCAATGACAGCGCTGTTACAATTTCATCTGTTAAAAGGTTCCATGGTGTGATTACCCTCTGAGAGAAGAAATGTTTCCTGACATCTTTCTTAAAAGACTTTTTCTTAAGTTTAAGTGAGTGTCCTCTTGTTGTATTAGGATTTAGATAAAAAAACTTAGTGTACTCAATATCTTCTTTGCCATGCAACAGCTTATAGGCCTCAATCATGTCCCCACGAAAACGACGATATGCTAATGTTGGAATCTTCAAAACTTTTAATCTTTCTGGGTACGGTAAATGTTTCACACAATGGACTAGCTTGGTTGCTCTGTTTTGTACCCGCTCTATACGCTCAATATCTTTTATAAATCTAGGGTGCCATATCAAGTTTCCATATTCAAGATGCGGTCCTATCAAGCCCTTATAGAGTTTTCTAAATTGTTTTGTATTTATGTGATGAAAAGTTCTTTTCACAAGCCCTTTAATACTGTTTTCTTTGTTAATACATTTATTAATATTCAAGTCAGTGGAAAATAGTATTCCAAGGTCACATTCTTGAGTATTATTAGGTATTTCTGTTTTATCAGGTCCTTCTCCTAACAAGTAAGTCATATTTGGGTAATGTATACCATAATGAAGAGTACTACATTTCGCAGTATTGAACTTTAGTAACCACGTATCACTCCACTGGGAAAGTCTATCAGTATCTCTCTGAATTTGGTTATTATCCAAGGGCACTTCAGTTGAGCTGAACAATTTTGTGTCATCAGCGAACAGTCGGATAGTGCTTTCAATCATGTCATCAATGTCATTAATGTATATCAAAAATAGTGTTGGCCTAAGTACGCTGCCTTGAAGTACGCCACTGGTAACTTCACTCCATTCCGACATATCCTTATTCACATCGACTCTCTGCTTTCTATTATTCAAAAAGGATTTTACCCAAATTAGCATTTTCCTCAATCTTAATGTTTTATTTATGATCCATGTTCAATATCAATGACTAGATATGATTCAAACAATTTACATGGATTATAAGATGCCATATCTGTTTGATCTATTCAGGATTTTTAACAGATAATTCACACAAGAACGTCATGCGTAAAGTGTAGATACAAGATAGCATAAAGAAAACAATTAAAAACAAAAAATGAATATACACATGTAAGTTATAACTGGCAATGTTACTTGGTCATTGTAAACAACATAGTTCATGTTTCAACAGTTCAAATAGCGTGTTAGATGCCCTCCTGAATGGTTATGATCACAAGATCCGTTATGGCTACAACTGATCTGTTAATGCATGAATTTTGAGGCGAAAAAAGGTATCACACACTTTTTTTGCCTGCGCTTTAAAATAAGACTTTGCGCTGAAACAGTAAGCAAAGGTAATATTTAATCAGACTGGTGTAAAAAAAGTCTCAAAACATGTATTGCTTTTCACCTTTTAATTTTATTAAACTAATGATCCGGTAATGGTAACTTGACTGTATTTACCCCATCAGCCACTGGGAGTTGCAACTGGTAAAGGCATTTTTCATGTAAACTCGCAGCTTGGAATCCAGGTGGCACTTTAATTGGTTATATGAGACACATAGTTTTGTGGCATAAATAAACACAAATAGACCGTATATAGATATATCCCTAATGCCCAACTAAAAACAACTTACATGATTTTGTGCGCTCTTAGAATTATTATATTTATCCAAGTTTCAAACACATCAATGGTTCATGGAAATGTGTAAGTATTTTGCAATTGAAAATGCCAAGTATTCCAAATTTGAAAATTTGGACATGTCACATATTTAGATCGAAGTATTACCACAACAGTTGTTTAACCTATTTTCTCAACTCAAAATTCCCAGTACATGTGCTGATAGCTTTGAAATACTGTGAAATACAATGGACAATCCAAACAAACAAATAATCATTTTAAAATGTTGAAAACTAAGCTTTTTCGGTGAATGTTTTTGTTCACATGTGTAAAATACTACAAACGTTATTTAATGCAGTTTACTTTTATTCTTACTGTGGTTATGCCTGCAGCTGGTTGGGACAGGGATCTGTGCTATCGGACTATGGGCTTGGACGGAGAAGGACATGATGACAAACATCGGGAGACTCACCAATGTGGCACTGGACCCAGCGATGATCTTCATCATAATTGGAGGCCTCATGTTCATCATAGGATTTGCTGGTTGTGTAGGAGCCCTGAGGGAGAACACCAAACTTCTATTGTTTGTATGTACCTGTACTGTGTTTAATAGTTGTGTTTAATAGCTTGTTGTAGGCATTTTAAAGCTATACTGGTCAAAGACAAAAAGCCTAAGAGGACGAATAACCAAAAACTGTGTATAATTAAATTAAAT
Source organism: Dreissena polymorpha (assembly GCF_020536995.1). NCBI lineage: Eukaryota > Metazoa > Mollusca > Bivalvia > Myida > Dreissenidae > Dreissena > Dreissena polymorpha. Next base: position 108,515,136 of record NC_068356.1, on the reverse strand, counting down.
TTCTTTGAAAATAAGCTTATTATTCAGTAAATATTATAAAAAATCACATATGTCCAAAAAATAGGTAATTGGGTAACATTTTAGAAAAAGCTTTTTATCACTATTGAGACCACATTTAAGACTCAATTATGACGGAACTTGGTCAGAATTTTAATCTTACAATACAGAGTTTGAATCTGGGATTCTGTGTCATGTTTGTCCAAAACTTAGGTCACCTGTTTAAATCTTAGAAAAATCTTGTTATTATTAAAAACTATATACATGTTACTTGTAGGCCACATTTATTACTCAATCAATACATTGGCAAAGTTATCAGTGACCAAAAACTAAGTCGCCTGGTCAAGTTTCGACCATTGGTTTACCTGAATTAGGGCGAGCGTTTCAAGGCCATCATGGCCCTCATGTTTAATTATAAAAATACACGGTTATAAGCTTTTGTTTACATATGTAAAGTAGAACCTTATTAGGGGTTTTCGTTTATTAGTGCACATGCGCTATAATGCTACATGTGTTAGGCCTGCTATGCGTCTAGCATTTCTTTGTTATAATTAAAATTGATAACATATCATCACTACTCATGATATCATTTATTTCCATTTCAAATGTTGTCCAATTCGCTGAGCCTGTTTAATGTTTAAGTAACATACATGTGTATGTTGAAATTACTTGCAACATTTTTTGTATAGCAACACCAATAATTTGTTTATATTGATAGATGATGACTAATTTGCACAGGCTAACTTTTGTTAACTTAGTACATCTTTTTGGGGCCTCACAAAAATGTCAACCTAAGGTCATAAAGGTTGAGAAGTTAATGAAATTAAGGAAGAAATACCTACTTCGATTCAATTGCAGCTTTATTTTGTAAAAATGTTAGAGAGATAAATATTGTTTTTACCTTTGGCTATTTTTTCTTGACCGTTAGAGTTGTATTATTTTGTACTTGATTACTGTTTGTCAGATCATTAGTATGCTAACAGTAATGTCTGCCCTTATGTTTTAAATCTATAAACATCTATTGTTGTCTGCAATTTCTGCACTGTAAAAAGCTTGACTTTATCGTTTCAGTTTTCCATCGTTGTTGGGTGTATATTCTTCGTTGAACTCGTGTTTGCCGTTCTTGCATTTGTGTACAAGGACTGGGTAATGAATTATCTTGTTATTTAAGGCGTTTTTTGTGCCCACATAGAGGAATTAATAATTGCTCTAGTCCGTCCATATGTACAATGTATGGCCTCAAGCATGTTTTTTTAACTACCTTATGACATTAATATGAAAATGATCTTTAAAAAGGTTATTTTGGCTGTGACGAGTTTTGGCAGAATTATGGCCTATCTGATTTTCCACTATAAAATGTGCAGTCCCAAAAAAGTTTGTTTTTAACTCGTCTTTAACTAATAGTTGAATCCTGCGAACTAAAACTTTCACAGGTGAATGACCTAAATGTATAGATGATTGTAAAGAAAGACATAGTGACTGTGACCAGTTTGGGCTTATTATTGCCCTTTGTCTTTTATCTACTGTTGTGTCCAAACATATGTTGTGATGGCAGCAGTGTCTGTAACATGTTTTAGTTACTGCTGTTTTTACTTTGTAATTAATATAATGGGTTTCCAGTCCCATTTATATTACAAAAATGAATTCAACGATGTACCAATAACCATATCGTGTGTCATTGTGTGAGGTCAATAACTTGGGCTGTCTATTTAGATTTGTACCCTTTAAATTGCAGGTTATATATATACATATATACATATATGTATTAATTCAATTTTGCTCTCTCTATATTTATATTAGGGATGGCATCGAATACCTATATCGGCATTCAAATACTCGCAAATCAATTCATTCGAATATTCGCATTCAACAGTTGGAATGTAAATGTATTACCTTATGTTTTCTGCAATGTATTCAAATTGTTTGTATTAGTCCCTGGTTATAACCATTTGCCGATTGATTACTTAGAAGGTGTTGCTTTTGTTATCTTTGCTATAGAGGAATCTTATCGTTGTGAACTGAATCTATGACCAACACTCAAATCGGACACAAATAAAAGGATAAAAACAAGTCATAGAATTGTAATCATATACATTTGAATTTTTCATAAATTTAATAATGGCGTGTATAAAAAAATATCATTTCAAAAGGTTATGCAAAATACATCCTAAAGAATTTTTGTGATGACTGCATATTTTCTGTTCAAACACACATTTATATCATTTGTCAAATTGACTACTTCAAACATTTAATGGCTGTTCAAACTGTGATCACACCATTTTAACTATTGTTCGCTAGTCATTTTATGGCCTTAATTGGCAGCAAATTGACAAACACAAGTTGAGGCCCTTTCTTTAGGTGTGTACATTGCCATTGCACAATCGACGCTGATAAGAGCACGTTATCAGTTTGATACGACGAGGGTCTTATCAAAAATGTGAATCTCTTTTGATTTCAGTTGGCAATTAGTTGTTGCTGTTGTTGTAATTAGTAAGCAACTTGCGGGTAATTAATTAAAAAGCACAAAATCGATTGCAATAGTAAACTTTGGAATACTCTTATGCCAACTCTGCCATTCGAATACTGACGATTCAATCGAATATTCAAATAGTTTTGCCATTCCTAATAAATATATATTTAGTCTTTAGAGTTATTAATTCAATTATAAAATGGAAACTATATCATCCTTGTTGAAAGAAAGTAGATCACACTGCCAATCGTGGGATAGCTCTTGTTTGTTTTAAACTTTCAAGTTCTCAGAGCACGTTGTCTGTAATTTAAGGTCCAGTCTCAGGTGAAATCCCAGCTTCATAACATGATTGTGAACTACCGTGATGATCCAGACTTGCAGAACCTTGTCGACTGGATACAGAGGGACTGGGTGAGTAGAATGTACAGTTTTAAAGATTTCTAAGGGTTTACAAAACAAGAACAGATGTACTTAAGTATTATGGACATTCACAGTGTTGGGCTGTATAGTACTTTTGAGGAGACACTTTAAAGTATTTTGTGGATAATCATGATAATTTGGCATGAGTTCAATTAAATATTTGCGGAACGCAGGGCTTCAATTATTTTTTGTTTGAAACTGTGCACCTTAGATTTAACAGTTTTGACAAAATGGTAAAAGGTAAATATGTACATTTGTAGTTATTTGCATTTCGATGACCACAGTATTCGTCATATATTTCTCTGTAGTTATTTTACTGCAGTCATGCCTCCAAATTTTGGCTAGGGAAAGTCTTAATTACATCGTTAGCTTCCTGATCACATAGTGCTCATACAGAGTTTTTAGGATTCAGTGATACGGCTTGTTTGTTACAAAGCTTTTACATAAATGTTTTATATTAACATTCTCAACACATTTTCATCATATTAACTCATGTATTCCTCGACATGGACCCTCTTTTGGACATAGACTTATTAATTATAAGATCCACATTCTTGGTTAACAAAAAATAATGTGTTTTGTATAACAACAATACTGGTTGCTTCAAATCATCGAAATTGAATTGAGGAGGTATTTTAACACTATCAACACACCTGCATCACCTCACCTGTTTTTGACCTTTACAATGACCTGGGCTTATTTAGTCATGGAAAAAATAAACAAACCTAAACTAACAGTTTTTGTTAAACACCAATATTGGTTGGTACTAAGCTTTGATACTTTCTTTACACTCTTAACACACGCATATCACCTTACCTAGTTTTGATCTTGATATTGACTGATTCATATCAGATATTAAATCCATATCTGAGACTAAAAAAGTAATACAAAAAAAGACAAGGCTTCCACTGGAGGCATATGAGTTTATTGAATGCAGCATCTTGTTAACATTATATTTGCTGAGGTTCAACTCATAGAGTGGGATATGGCGATGAACTGAATGTTGCATTTTTGTTTAACCTTCAATATGCAATTTAAGGAAAATATATATCGTTTAAGTAATGTGGTTTTGGGCCAAATTTCAGCATCAGATTTTACACACACACACAAACAAACACGGCCTGATTGTATCTCTTCTTTCATAAGAGTGATAATGACATAATTCTCTACCTAACATTCGAGTGAGCAAAAGGACAAACATTTAGATACTCAGACCATACACATCATTAACTCTAGGTTATTGTACTTACTTTTCCAGTTGAAGTGTTGTGGGGTGGCAGCGTACCGTGACTGGGAGCAAAACATCTACTTCAACTGCTCCTCGCCCGGCGGTGAGGCATGTGGGGTGCCGTTCTCTTGCTGCAGACCCACCCAGGTAACTTAATGATACATAGAGAAACATCTGTGAACTATTTTTAGCTCACCTGTTGTGAAGTGACACGGTGAGCTTATGTGATGTCCGCCGTGTGTGCGTGCGTCTGTCCGTCAATAATTTGTTTGTGTAGACAGTAGAGTTCACAGTTTTCATCCAATCTTTATGAAATTCGGTCAGAATGTTTATGTTGATGAAATCTGGGTTGGGATTGTATTTGGGTCATCTGGGGTCAAAAACTAGGTCACTAGGTCAAATATTAGAAAAACCTTGTGTAGACAATAGTCACAGTTTTCATCCAATCTTTATGAAATTTGGTCAGAATGTTTATCTTGATGAAATCTGGATAGGCATTGTATTTGGATCATCGGGGGTCGGAAACTAGGTCACTAGGTCAAATCATAGAAAAACCTTGTGTAGACAATAAAGGTCAGTTTTCATCAGATCTTAATGAAATATGGTCAGAATGTTTGTCTTGTTAAAATCTGGGTTGGGATCGAATTTTGGTCATCTAGGGTCAAAAACTAGGTCACAAGGTCAAAGTTTAAAAAAAAACTAGTTTAGACAGTAGAGGTCACAGTTTTCATCCAATCTTAATAAAATATGGCCAGAATGTTAATCTTGATGAAATATGGGTTGGGTCATCTGGGGTCAAAAACTAGGTCACTCGGTCAAATCATAGAAAAACCTTGTGTAGACAATAGAGGTTACCGTTTCCATCAGATCTTTATGAAATTTTGTCAGAATGTTTATCTTGATGAAATCTGGATTGGGATTGTATTTGGGTCATCTGGGCTCAGAAACTATGGCACTAGGTCAAATCATAGAAAAACCTTGTGTAGACAATAGAGGTCATAGTTTTCATCTGATCTTAAAGGGATCTTTTCACGCTTTGGTAAATTGACAAAATTGAAAAAAGTTGTTTCAGATTCGCAAATTTTCGTTTTAGTTATGATATTTGTGAGGAAACAGTAATACTGAACATTTACCATGGTCTAATATAGCCATTATATGCATCTTTTGACAATTTTAAAACCTAAAAATTATAAAGCGTTGCAACGCGAAACGATTGAATAATTTGGAGAGTTCTGTTTTTGTCGTTAAATTTTGTGAAACTACGAAGATTGCTTATATAAGGTATAAAATACGTCAAGTATGTGTACTCGGCGGAATATCTCAGTAGGCTAAAGCGTTTTTACTTCAGGACTCTGGCAGGACTCCAGGGGTCACTGGTTCGAAACCTGCTCCGGGCAATGTTCTTTTCCTTTTTTTAATTTTATTCTTGATGTTTTACTGGAGCTTTTACGATCCAATGTTTACAATTATCAATATAAAGCATTTAATGAATAAGTTAAAAAATGCCAAAATCTGTGAAAAGGCCCCTTTAATGAAATATGGTCAGAATGTTTATCTAGATATCTGATTTTGGATTGTATATGGGTCATCTGGGGTCAAAAATTAGGTCACTGGGCCAATTCTAGTAAAACCTGGTGTAGATGAAAGAGGTCCTTAGTTTTCATCACACCTTAATGAAATTTTGTCAGAAAGTTTTAATTGATGAAATTTGGCTTGGGATTGTATATAGGTCATCTGAGGTCATAAAGTAGGCCATCTGGTCAAATCATAGAAAAACTTCCTGTAGACGATAGAGGTCACAGTATTAATTTCGAGTCTATTGATTTTAATTTATACATATGAAGTTAATAAAAACATTGAATTTCAGATGCTTACTTTTATTTACTGACCCAATACATGGTATTTATTGACCACTACTATCAAGAGGACTACAAAAATATATGTGGCTATTCCAGGAATATCCTGACATTTAATTGATTCACATTTACACTAAAAAGCATACTTGTTTGCAAATGTCCGTCCATCTGTGTATGGTTGTCTTTTAACATTAACTAACCAAACTTGACTAGCTATCACATCTGGTGTTGTCTGTCTTTTGTCTAATTTTGGAGTGACACGAAACAACTGGGGTCAAAACACAGTCAAGAGGTCATATCTGTTTGTGCTCTAGAATGTCGATTCGAGTATAGCCACACAATTGATATGATGTGATCAGGTTTCATTTGTATATGAGCCATCTTTAATAAAAATGTACATAATATTATAAAGAGCTTGTAGGAGCTCCTGTTCATGTATTATACCAGTTTTCCTCAGATGAGCGATCTAGGGCCATCTTGTTTTTTAGCTATGATCCTGAAATTTGGCCCATTTGTACTTCATAATATAGCTAGCCATAGTCTGATAGAATTAAAGTTAATGTAGCAAGGATAGTCAGGTGAGCGATTCAGGGCCATTATGACCCTCTTGTTCTTTTTTATTCACCTGCTTATAATCTTTATGAAAAACTTCCTACATCAATCAGTGAAATACATTGGGACAGAAAGATAAATCTGTTTTATGCTTACCACTTTTTTTTCGATCATGTATATCCAACTTGCTTTACTACTTTTGTCATAAATAATTTTCACCTATTGATTGTTTCAAGACTACGTTTCAGTCTCATGTCTGGAAATATTTCACATCGCGCTGCATATGTAGAGTGAATTGTAATATCACAAATCAGTCAACTTAATTACTGATATATATTCTTGAAACAGTTGACTTGAATAATATTTTTATGTGTGGTAAAAGAGTGGAAGTATTTAGTTGCCACTTTGTCTGTCAGAATAATTTCTGCCCCTCACAATACAAAAACTTAAAGGTGCATAACAAAAATTATTAATGCTTTTAAAGCTGCCATCAATTACAGATGCAGGGCAAAAAACTTTATTGAGAAAAGAGTAAGACCATTTTGGACCTTACTAACAGCAAAAGCTGGATTCTGTGTTTATAGAAATGTTTGATGTTAAGAGTTATTTTAGTGTATTATATATTTCAGGCAGTCATTGTAAACAGGCACTGTGGATTTGATATAATGAAACCATCACATGTAAGTATCCTTAGAAGCTGCAATAGAACTTTCATTAAGTAGTATTCTATACATTCACAATAGGAGTAAAGATATTATTTTTCTCTATCAGAGTCATTGTATGATTTGTTTAAAAAAAAAAATACCTTAGCAAAATTTTATTTACACCAGAGTATTACAAACATGCATGTTTTATATGAAGTTGTTTATGTATATTATCTTTCTATATAAGATTGCACATGAAAAAAACTAAAGTGCTAAATTGCATTATGTATAATAAACTGATAATGCAGACTTATAACACATACACATGTGATTAACAATATTTATATTATGTTACAATTAATAATGATGTTATAAGAGGTCTCTGTATATACTTTGGCAAGGAACCAGTCTGTACATTCTTCATCTTTTTTATAACAGTTTTATTTATTTCAAATGTTTGCTTCATACTGTTTACAAGTCTTAATGTTGATGGTCTTCTGTTTTTCCTCTGGTCTAATCATATACTTGTTTGGATACTGGCAAAAAGTGAGGTGAAGATCAATAAGAGTTTAGTGTGAAAAAGTTATACTTTCAGCCTTAGGCGCAGAGTGACAATTATGGTATCATAATAAAAGTGTTTTTGATTGTGTATTGTAGATTGTGTCAACATTAAAGTATGTTCCATGGGCTGTTTCAGGATTTTGAACGGAGTAGTATTATATACACTGAGGGGTGTATACCAGCTGGTGAGGCGTGGTTTGAGAAGAATATTATCCCAGTCGCTTCTGTGGCAGTTGCTTTGGCTGTTCTACAGGTAAACTGGTTAGGTTTTTGGTTTTACCTTTTAAGCTCACCTGATTGCTGAGGTGAGCTTTTGTGACCGGTCTTTGTCCGTCGTCCGTCCGTCCACATTTGTTCGTAAACACTCTAGAGGCCACATTTATTGTCCGATCTTCATGAAACTTGGTCAGAAGATTTGTCCCAAAGATATCTCGATCGAGTTCGAAACAGGTCATGCTGGGTCAAAAACTAGGTCACTAGGTCAAAAAAAAGAAAAACCTTGTAAACACTGTAGAAGTCACGTTTCATACCCAATCTTCATGTAACTGTGTCAAAATGTTTGCCTTAATGATATGTTGGTTGAGTTCAAAAGTGGTTCTGGTCCGTTGAAAAACATGGGCACCTGTGGGTGGGGCAGTTTTCCTTATTTGGCTTTAGAGAAACCTTGTAAACACTCTAGAAGTCACAATTTTTGCCCAATCATCATGAAAGTTGGTCAAAACATGTGTTTTATTGATATCTTGGACGAGTTCGAAAATGGTCCAGATCGGTGAAAAAACATGGCCGCCAGTGGGCGGGGCATTTTTCTCTATATGTATATAGTGAAAACATGTGAACACTCTAGAAGTCACATTTTTGGCCCAATTTTCATGAAATTTGGTCAGAACATTTGTTTCCTAGAGTTTTGGTTCAATAATGATGAAATTTGACCAGGATGTTTGTCTGGACAATATCTAGGTCAAGTTTGACGTTTGGTAAAGATTAAATGAATCGACTCCTCTCAGGTGAGCGAACTAGGGCCATCATGGCCCTCTTGTTACTTTGGTGTTATTAGCTCGGTTGTTTTGGAGAAATTCCGAGGTATTGTCATAGCCAGCTCGTCCACTGTCGTCGTGCTAAAACCTTTACATTGGCTCTAAAATCAAAGTGCTTCCACCTACAACTTTAAAACTTTATATGTAGATGCACCTTGATGAGTTCTACATGCCACACCCATTTTTGGATCGATAGGTCAAAGCTCAAGGTCAATGTGACCTCTAAAAAATAAAAAAAATCTGACAAGCTTTCATTTATTCAAAACTGCACCCGCAGTCGAGCGTTGGCACCCGTTATGTGGTGCTCTTGTATTAAAACTCTCTTGTCTTTATTTCAATTTGTGGATGGTAAGAATATGTTCTTTGGGAGGGTAAATTGTTTGTTTATGACCACAGCATGGTTTTACTTTGAAAATAATTCCAAGTTTCAAAGGTCATTTAAATTGTGCTGGTTTCTATGCCCCCTTTAAATAAGGAAGCATTTTTCAGGCTCATTGTCTATTTGTAAATAACTTAGCACAAATGTAAACCACCATAGAAGGAAGTGTTGCTTGTAATAAATATCTCCTTACCTCAAAGATCAAGGTCACACTTAGAGGTCAAAAGTCAAAGTTTGCCATACAATAACTTGAAATTTCCAGTCTCTCTTTCCTAAAAGTCAAAGTCACAGTTAGTGGTCAAAGGTTAATTTTGAAAATATCTTTCTTAGCCATAACTTTGCCATAAATTGATTGATTTTGAAATTCCACAAATGCATACCATGTAACACATGGTGTACGATGTTACACAGTCTCCGTACCTGAAAGATTGAAGAAACACTAAGGAGTCAAAGGTCAAACTTGAAAACAAAAAGGGATTTTTGGGGCATCTATGCCCTAAGGGTACATTTTTGTTTCATAAGTGACTAACTTTTATTTCTGGTAATCAAAACTTGCTTTATTAAGGTGTCCAAAGCACTCAACCTAATCTCTATTCTTAATAATATTGGCACTATTAGAGTGTTCTCTATGTCCTCAACAATAACATATTCTGAAGTTGTTTGACAACATTACATAACTGTCCAAATGAAATTAGGTAATGCACTTGTGCAAAATACTTCAAAGATACTCTTGAGACCCTTTGCAGATGTTATGTATACATTAATTGTTGAGACACCATTTTCTATTGCAGATCCTGGGTATATGTTTTGCTCACAACCTGCGAGGCGACATCAATGCACAAAGGGCCAGATGGCGCCGCCCCTAGTCCATCATACATTCTCTCACACGCCTACACTCTTTCATACTTCCATTTGATGTTGTTTGCAGAGGATGGTTCACTCGTACTTGCTTATGTTCAGTGCATACAGCATGATACTCCGCAGAGCTGTCAGTATACCACAGTAGCCATATGAATAGTCCATGATATATACTGATATGAAAACGTAAGCCATACTATTTGATTGTGTTTTCAAATAATGCATCACACACACTGTGTTGACATATTATTGGTTTAAAACTGTTGTGTTTCTGATTACAAGGTATTAACAAACAGCTTTTTTTTACCCTCTGAAGTAGCGAAAATAAAAATACTGTAATGAGAATAACTTTGACACAAAGATAATGTGTTAAAAAAATTGTAAGGCATAAATGCTCTGCTGTTTTTGACAACATCCGTGTGCAAATAGTGATTAGGGTGGTACACAATATACAAAGGCTTTTTCGTTTGCTTGGAAACAAATTGGAACTTTGTCTTGTCAGAGAATCATGTGGTTCAGTGTAATGTGTGCAACTAGTTTTGACATACAATGATTATGTGAATATTTCGTTACAAAAGTTATAATTATTTCCATTGTGTCAACGATATATTATTGTTTTTGTATTTAACCTTTTTTTGGTACCTCATATTGTTTAATTGCTGAATTAAATCAGCTCTACTTTTGAGATGTAAAAGAATGTATATGGTGATAAATAAAAACAGTGACATTGTTACAAAAAGTCATATAAGAGGCTTGTTTTAATGTTTCTTTTATGTTTTTTGTAACATTTTTTTATAATACTTCTAGTCCATTATTTTCTTAATTTGCAAAATATGGCAGACTGGCATATCTAGGCAGTGAGTATTGTACAAACTGATTTTCAGTTCAATTATTGTTTGTGTGTTTCAACAATAAGAAAACACAAGGCTTGTGGAAAGATGAATATCTGTTAGTTTAAATAAGTTGACTTAGAACATTTAGGCCTTGTGCATGCACATGGGTCCCAAACATATTTTAATGTTTTTGTAACTAAAACAGCCTAAATGGTTTGGGGAATTGTTTATTTCTTACCAAAGCAATGTAGATTTAGTAAAACTATTTTCAAACACATAGTGTAGTAGTTACCTTGTTCTGCAGCTTGGTCATATCAAAGTGTTCTTTATCCAATTGTGTATGTTAAAAAGCCGAAGCCAAAGGTTGCATTCAACCAAAGCATTAGAACATGTCTATTATCCCTCAAACACTTTGATTATGGAAAAAATTAAAATCATAACATAAGTTGTCAAGTTGGTATTGTAACTCCTGAATGATACTTGATATCTTTTCATACCCTTTCATTTCCCACAGTCAGATTCACTATTTTTCGATATTTGTTAAGTATTTTATATTGTTTAATTTACGTTTGAAAATTGTGTTTTAAATGACTTTTACACATTTCAGAACCTTCTTTATGTTATTTTTTTTGTCTTTTAGTTTGTACATTTCCTTTATGCTTATTTTACATTTTATTGAATTATTTTCATATTAAGTTTATAATTGTGTGCTTAGCATTCTTTTCATATATTATCACTAAATGTTCAAGATTTGCAATTAATTTCTTATGTATGCTTAGTTAGTGGAAGAAATACCAGATTAAGATCTCAAACATGATTTGCAAAGAGTTGAGCGTAATAATATTGTATCTTTAGAACATTTATGTATCATATAATACAATATTGTCATGCTCAATCTGTGTATGTTAGCCGCACAGGTAGATAATCAAAATCAAAACATTCATGCCTTTCTCCATCCATTTGTCAGTCAAGAAGTTGTAGTTATGGTTGCAATGTACAGCCGGCTCCTCATTTGCTTATTATAACATCTGAGCCATGTTCTGAACATCCGGGGTTTAATGCATGAGCATAAAGCGTCGTCTCAGATTAGCCTGTGAAATGCACATCAGGGACGGCACTTTTGGCTTTTATGGATTTCTCATTTGGTCCAGTTTTCCCAGAACAAGGTTCCTATATCACTGTTGGTATGGTAAGCAAGTAATAATTCACTGTTATGGTAAGGAAGTAATAAATCACTGTTATGGTAAGGAAGTAATAATTCACTGTTATGGTAAGGAAGTAATAATTCACTTTTATGGTAAGGAAGTAATAAATCACTGTTATGGTAAGGAAGTAATAAATCACTGTTATGGTAAGGAAGTAATAATTCACTGTTATGGTAAGGAAGTAATAATTCACTGTTATGGTAAGGAAGTAATAAATCACTGTTATGGTAAGGAAGTAATAATTTAGATTAATAATTATTCCTGCTTTCAGATGCATTTAGATGATTCCTCCCTGTAAATTAAATCTTAAAATTGTGGTTTGTGACAATTTTGAACAACTAGCCTCTTCAACATGTCAAGGGAAAATAGCATTCTGGATCACACTTCAAACCCCTTCCCAGTTTGTGTGCGCAAAAGTTTCAATCGCTGGTAAATATGAGCTGTGTATCTTTCTTTTACTACCAGACACTGTTCAGGTGAATTTGAGTGAATTTCTAGAGAGGAAAGGGTATTTCTGAATTCCCCCTCCCTACCCACCCTCCCAAATGGTCTGCTCAATTGTAACATTTCTGGTCAATGTGTGCTGGGTCTCATATTCAAAATGATCATGAAGTATTCTAGTTTAGTATTGAAGATCTAAAATAAATTAATTATTGTTATGGTTGTTTGTTAATGTTGTAATCTTTAGTCAGTTTTTGCATAATATTACAGATTTAGCTTATGTTTAAACCACTACTTCTGAATTTATTGATCTTTATTTGTGCTCTGAAATATGTTCACATACATGTTTATAACATATGAATTTGTTTGACCTGTCAATTTTTATATGGACCATCATGTTCAATAAAAAACACAGATTATAGTATATTTTATGCATGTACTTATTTAATTATTAATACATGCATATGTTTAATGCCATTTCATGCATGATTATGAACTAGATAAATTGCTCATCATCATGTTAAGAAGGCAAACCAGGGTAGAATAGATTTATTTAAGTGTGTGATTTTGTCGTTAATGTAGTGAATTGATTAGTGTACAAAGTGCATCTAACATTAATTTTAAGAACTGTTATGCTGATGTTATGATAGTCATGTGCTTCAGAAACATGATTAAAGGCACTTAGTATCAGATTTAAATTCTATTTTATTAAGAACATAACTGATAACGTATTTAAATACATATTAAAAAAAATTACAAGCTCCAATTTAAACTCTATTCTCTGGGTAGCTTAGATTGTTATTGCATTTATTTTGATGTAAAACCCTTGTAATAAATGGAGAAACATTTGTTTTCAAGAATGAAAAGGGATAAAACTATATAGAATTATTCTGCATTGAATAAGTTCTTATTTTAATTCACTGAATATTGTAACAATAATGTGAGAGATATTATTTCAAACATATTTTTCATGGCCATGCGTAGTTGTAATGCTTTATTTTATGTTTTCCTGTGGTTTATAGAAAAATATCAGTGAACAAAAACTGATAATTCACTGTTTCAAACAGTGAAAAATAACATAATTTTCACTATTTTACTGTGAAATGACGTCATTTTTTGACAATATGATGTCATTATTCCAGCGAAATTCTCCAATTAAACTCTTTTACAACGTAAATAATCAGTGAAAAAAGGCATAATATAAAAAGAAAATGTATTGGATTCGGTGAAATATTTATTTTAATTCACTCGTGATGATAGAAAATATATATATTTACATTTGTGGCTGTGCCACTCGTAAACATATTATTTTCTATGATCACTTGTGAATTCAAATCGATATTCCACTGAATCCAACAAATATCCTTTTTGTAATACCCTTGATGTTCATGGCACCATTGAAATTTGTAATATGCTTATCTGACAATATGGTCCTTTACTGTATGCAATAAACAGTATAGAAATTAAAAGTAGAGTATTTTAACAGTATTCAGTCTAAGTGTTGAAAGTATTCAGTCTAAGTGTTGAAAGTATTCAGTCTAAGTGTTGAAAGTATTCAGTCTAAGTGTTTAAAGTATTCAGTCTAAGTGTTGAAAGTATTCAGTCTAAGTGTTTTTTATTTGAGTCTTGCTCTGGAAAAAGGTGGCTTAATTTATTTGCTTGAAGTAGCATCCCATATTATCCTGTGAACACTGCACAGTCTAATTTATGTGCTTGAAGTATCATCCCAGATTATCCTGTGAACACTGCACAGTCTAATTTATGTGCTTGAAGTATCATCCCAGATTATCCTGTGAACACTGCACAGTCTAATCCATGATGACACTTTATGTGCTTGAAGTATCATCCCAGATTATCCTGTGAACACTGCACAGTCTAATCCATGATGACACTTTATGTGCTTGAAGTATCATCCCAGATTATCCTGTGAACACTGCACAGTCTAATTTATGTGCTTGAAGTATCATCCCAGATTATCCTGTGAACACTGCACAGTCTAATCCATGATGACACTTTATGTGCTTGAAGTATCATCCCAGATTATCCTGTAAACACTACACAGTCTAATTTATTTGCTTGAAGTATCATCCCAGATTATCCTGTAAACACTGCACAGTCTATGTGCTTGAAGTATCAACCCAGACTATCCTGTGAAGACTGCACAGTCTATGTGCTTGAAGTATCATCCCAGACTATCCTGTGAAGACTGCACAGTCTATGTGCTTGAAGTATCATCCCAGACTATCCTGTGAAGACTGCACAGTCTATGTGCTTGAAGTATCATCCCAGACTATCCTGTGAAGACTGCACAGTCTATGTGCTTGAAGTATCATCCCAGACTATCCTGTGAAGACTGCACAGTCTTTATGTGCTTGAAGTATCATCCCAGACTATCCTGTGAAGACTGCACAGTCTATGTGCTTGAAGTATCATCCCAGACTATCCTGTGAAGACTGCACAGTCTATGTGCTTGAAGTATCATCCCAGACTATCCTGTGAAGACTGCACAGTCTATGTGCTTGAAGTATCATCCCAGACTATCCTGTGAAGACTGCACAGTCTAATCCATGATGACACTTTACGCACATGAATTAAGCCCTGTTTTCCCAGAGAGAGGCCTATTTCAATGTGTATTTGTATGTTATGTCTCAGGTCCGAATAGAAATAAAAGTATATGTGTACTTTGGTGTTGTTAACATTTACCTGCAGCAATTGTTGTATAGTTTTCCTTTCATGTAGAGAGAATTCAAATTAACATAGAGATTGGTTGAATGCTTGAAAATTTGTTTCAAAGCCGTTTAGATCAATAAATTGTGTTTGGTTCTTATCTTTTACAGAAAGTAATTGAGGAATTATTAGCTTTCAATTATTAAGGAATTATTAGCTGTAAATTATTAACTATAAATCTATAGGGAATATCAAACGACAGTTGTGTTACGATGGGTTGTGTTGCCTGTTCTAATTGTGTTATGTTTTATTTCACAAGCCCAAATACTTTACACATTAACTTTTTCACACTATCAATAGAAACCAAAGTTTGTTGTTATTATATACATGAACCTTCTTACAATTTAAACAATGTTACAAGTAACAAACTCAACAACTGATTTATATGTTCCAGAGATAAACTGTCTTCTGTAGCTGATAATTAAAATACACGTGCATTTCAGTCAGAGTATCTATAGGTATAAATGGTGAAATAATTATAATTGTGTATCATTGAACAGCATTGTATTTTCTAGAGTTATTACTACAGGATTTTCTATTTTCACCAATTATGTACTTCCACTTCGTATTATGTCACAAATTGTTTTTAGCTCACCCTAGCAAAACGTGCTCATGGTGAGCTTTTGTGATCACCTTTTGTCCGTCGTGCGTTGTCCGTTGTACGACGTCAACATTTGCCTTGTTCACTCTCAAGAGGCCACATTTATTGTCCAATCTTCATGAAATTTGGTCAGAAGATTGGTTTCAATGATATCTTGGATGAGTTCGAAAATGGTTACGTTTGCTTGAAAAACATGGCTGCCAAGGGACGGGGCATTTTTCCTTATATGGCTATAGTAAAATCTTGTTAACACTCTAGAGGCCACATTTATTGTCTAATCTTCATGAAACTTGGTCAGAAGATTTATCCCAATAATATCTTGGACGAGTTCGAAAATGATGCCGGTTGGTTGAAAAACATGGCCGCCAGGTGGCAGGGCATTTTTTTCTTATATGGCTATAGTAAAACCTTGTTAACACTCTAGAGGCCACATTTATTTTCCGATCTTCATGAAACTTGCTCAGAAGATTTGTCCCACTGATATCTTAGATGAGTTCAAAAATGGTAACCTTTGCTTGAAAAACATGGCTGCCAAGGGGCGGGGCATTTTTCCTTATATGGCTATGTATGGCTATAGTAAAATCTTGTTAACACTCTAGAGGCCACATTTCTTGTCCAATCTTTATAAAACTTGGTCAGAAGATTCATCCCAATAATATCTTGGACGAGTTCGGTTGGTTGAAAAACATGGCCGCCAGGGGGCGTGGCATTTTTCCTTATATGGCTTTAGTAAAACCTTGTTTACACTCTAGTGGCCACATTTATTGTCCAATCTTGATGAAATATAGTCAGAAGATTTGTCTTAATGATATCTTGGATGAGTTTGAAAATGGTTACGTTTGCCTAAAGAACATGGCCGCCAAAGGGCGGGGCATTTTTCCTTATATGGCTAGATAAGGCTATAGTCAAATCTTGTTAACACTCTAGAAGCCACATTTATAGTCCGATCTCCATGAAACTCAGTCAGAAGATTCAACCCAATAATATCTTGGAGGTGTTCAGAAATGATGCCGGTTGGTTGAAAAACATGGCCACCACAGGGGCGGGGTTATTTTCCTAATATGGCTATAGTAAAACTTTAATTTTGTTAACACTCTAGAGGTCACATTTATTATCCGATCATCATGAAACTTGGTGAGAAGATTTGTCCCAATGATATCATGGATGAGTTTGAAAATGGTTTTGATTGCTTTAAAAACATGGCCACCAGGGGTGGGCATTTTTCCTTACATGGCTATAGTAAAACCTTGTTAACACTCTAGAGGCCACATTTACTGTTCGATCTTCATGAAACTTGGTCAGAAGATTCATCCTGATAATATCTTGAATCAGTTCAAAAATGATGCCGGTAGGTTGAAAAACATGGCTGCCAGGGGGCGTGGCATTTTTCCTTATATGGCTATAGAAAAACCTTGTTAACACTCTAGAGGCCACATTTATTTTCCGATCTTCGTGAAACTCTGTCAGAAGATTTGTCTCAATAATATCTTGTTATCTCAGGTGAGCGACTTTGGGCCTTTCAGGCCCTCTTGTTTATTTAATTAATTCACAGAAATTATTATTAATTATAGCAGAAAAGCACACGTTAAATATTCAATATCATTACACAGCACAAACTTTTGATATTGTATATTTTAGCACTGACATGGTTTTGTTTGGCCAACTTAATAGCAATTATTGGCTACTTGTTCCCAATTTAAAGTTTTTTGTCACCATTTTCATAGCTATAATGTACAATCCCAAAATGATGGCAAAAAGCCCCAATTCATGTGGACCTTAACAATAACGAACCTTATAAAATGTAAACCAAAATGTGTGTTCAATGGCTTTGTGCATTTACGAGTATATCAAGTTAATTGTGTATTTGTTAGTCATGTTTCTTGTTTGTACTCATGTGTTTCATGTACATGCGATGTGAAGTGTACTATAACGCATACAATATAATTGTTTTGTAATCAGAGTCCTAGTGGTTATTTACGTATGTTTGTACAGTTTGTTGAGAACAGTTCTTACATAGTATCTTTTTTGTCTGCTCACGGAAAGCTTGATATAGCTGTAACAATGTTTCATAGTGTGTTCCTGCTTGAGAGGGTGTCAGAACTGTGGCTTCATTCATGTTCACATGAGGAGACAGAATGTTGCACGTAGGACCCGTGTTCTTAGCTCAAATGTCAATATTGGAGTAAGAGGTGAAAGGTCAAACATGTTCATGATGCAGACTCTCTGGACAGTAATATATTCATTAATCAGGCAATTCTACAATCAATTTTACAACATTTCCACAATGAGGATCAAGTATTTGTACAAAAAAACTTTGTTTTTAATATCTATTTAATGTGAACACTAAAATATGGGCAACAAACAGCTTACATTGACTAAAACCTATCATTCATTGCACAAATCTACAATAATGTGAGAAATGTTCCCCATCAGTGTTGTGTGAAGGGCTTGCGTCACAAGCTCCAAAGTCTAATGATAATAAAGCTATTGTCAAGCAATATTGTCCCCTACCAGTTAAACTCCACCATTGTCAGAATTGTTGTTGTTGTTGTTGCCATAGCAACCAGAATGTTTGACGTAGGAACAAAATGAAATGACATGCATTTTCTCCATATTGCCATCTATCCATGTTTCAAGTTTAATGAAAAACTATGAGGAAATTTTAAAGTTATCGCAGGATCCAGATAAGTGTGACAGACTGACTGACTGACACACAGAGCGCAAACCATAAGTTCCCTCTGGTTTCACTGGAAGGGGACAATACAAGAGGGCCTGAAAGGCCCAAAGTCGCTCACCTGAGATAACAAAATATTATTGGGACAAATCTTCTGACCAAGTTTCACAAAGATCGGAAAATAAATGTGACCTCTAGAGTGTTAACAAGGTTTTACTATAGCCATATAAGGAAAAATGCCCCGCCCCCTGGCGGCAATGTTTTTCAACCAACCGGCGTCATTTTCGAACTCATCCAAGATATTATTGGGATGAATCTTCTGACCAAGTTTTATGAAGATCAGACAATAAATGTGGAGCCTAGAGTGTTAACAAGATTTTACTATAGCCATATAGCCATGTAAGGAAAAATGCCCTGCCCCTTGGCAGCCATGTTTTTCAAGCAAACGTAACCATTTTCGAACTTATCCAAGATATCATTGAAACCAATCTTCTGACCAAATTTCATGAAGATTGGACAATAAATGTGGCCTCAGAGAGTTAACAAGGCAAATGTTGACGCCGCAAAACGCTTAACGGACAACGCACAAAAAGCGATCACAAAAGTTCACCATGAGCACGTTGTGCTCAGGTGCGCTAAAAAAAGGTCTAGGCTAAAAATATGGACAGGATACAGCTGGTTTAGAACAGCTATTGTGTTAAAAAAATAAGTAGACACATGACATTTTTAGCGAGGATGTTTTCGGAGAAAACCCAAGCTATTGTCATAGCCAGTTCGTCGTCCGCCGTAGGCGTCGTGCTAAAACCTTAACATTGGCCATAACTTTTTAAATATTGAAGATAGCACCTTGATATTTGGCATGCATGTGTATCTCGTGGAGCTGCACATTTTGAGTGGTAAATTTTCAAGGTGATTATCATCCTTCAAGGTCTAGGGTTAAAAAAACAAAGTCAAGGGAAGTAATAAGCTTTAAATGGACATAGTTATCTGACCTGCCCACGTATATATTTTTGTTAAATAAATCAAAGCGCCACAGTAGGCGGCATTGTGTTTCTGACAAACAAATTGTGGTAAAAGGTCAAGGTCATCCTTTACGGTCTATGGTAAAAAATACAGATTTATGGGAAGTAAGAAGCTTTAGAAAGGGAGAAAATTATTCAATATTCAATGAACATAGCCACTGTGAGACACCCCCCCCCTCCCGTGGGATTGGACAAAATTCAAGGGAAGTAATAATCTTTAAAGGGAGATGATTTCTATACCTGCCAAATGATAAATAGAAATTTTATTTCAATGTGGCGCAGTAGGGGGCATTGTGTTTCTGACACATCACACATCTCTTGTTGGGTCACTAGGTCAAAGGTCAAGGTCACTGTGACCTCTATAAAAAAAAAATTCTGACAAGCTTTCGCAGCAGAGCGTGGCACCCGTTATGCGGTGCTCTTGTTTAAAATGTGCTCCACAGATTGCTGCTGCCAGACATTGACAATGTTTCAAACGAGAAAGCAATTGTGTTTTAATGAATCTTTATTCCATATTAGAAAACCATCACAAAAATATCCCAAACTTTTTGTTGTAGAGTATTTCTACAAATCAATGTGACAGGACTTTAAATTGTAAGAATGGTTTGGCTATAAAACAACATAAACAATATTAAAGGCTTTAGGTGTCATCCGATCAGCTTCTCAAGAAATGTGTCTATTTTAACATCGTCCTGAACACCTACAAACTTGTCCACAGAAACCTTGTTCTTGAATCCAATAACTGTAGGCACTGAATTAATCTGAAAAAGAAAAAAAACGTTTCCAATTTAATTCTAATTATAAGTTTATTTAAGCATTTTGGTGTCTTACCCTATCAGCTTCCCAACAAATGTGTCTATTTTAACAAAGTTCTGAACACCTGCAGGTACAAACGTGTCAACAGAAACCTTGTACTTAAATCTAATAACAGAAGGCACTGAATTAATTTGTAAAAGAAACAAGAGGGCCTGAAAGGCCCAAAGTCGCTCACCTGAGATAAAAAGAAATGACCTGTTCTTTGCAGCCCAAGATATCAATGGAACAAATGTTCTAACCAAGTATCATGAAGAATGAACAATAAATGGCCCCTTGGCGGCCATGTTTTTTTTAACAGACCTAAACCATTTTTTAACTCTTCCAAGATATGTCCAAATTTCATGAAGATTGGGCAAAAAATGTGTCTTCTGGACTGTTCACATGTTGTCACTATATACATATAAAGAAAACTGCCCCACTCCCTGGCGGCCATGTTTTTTCACTGATCATTATCATTTTCAAACTCGTCCGAGACATCCACATAACTAATGTTTTGACAAAATTTCATGATGATTTGGCAAAACATGTGACTTCTAGAGTGTTTACAAGCTTTTAAATATAAGGAAAAAGACCCCCCCCCCCCTGGCGGCCATGCTTTTTTACCAATCCAAACCATTATCGAACTCAACTGTCCTATCCAGGTGTGGTAGTGCGGTCTCCTTCGCTTTCGCAAATGAACTGGTCACAGGACGGTTACAAGTTATGTTACTTTGTGAGCACTTATGTAATGTGGAAATACTTAATTGAAAACTCTTCTTGCCGGTCAGGATGACTATACTGACTGGTTGTAATTCAATTAACTAAAGTTGTTCAGTCAGAGACGCCAAATACACTCAAAGAATTTATTTAAAAGTGAAAACCAAGGCAGCTTTAACAAAAATAACTAATTTTTATTCCAAGAACTCGGAAAATGAAGAACAATGACAGAAAATTAAGCACAGGTACAAGCCAAGTCTAAAGAATCTAAGTATCATTACAAAAATGAACAACATACAGCAAATACCTTAATGAATGTAAAAAGAAGTTCAAAATCTGTCAAAAAACTGATATAAATATTAGTGACTGTTAATCTAGAAAGTGCTTCAAAAATCTAGTTTACAAAATAGGTCTAATTTAATCTAAAGAACAATATTTATGGAGATTAGGAAACTTCAGTGAATCAAATGTAAAAATAATAAAAATTTACTAAAGTTATTGAAATAGAATAGAGTCTTTCTAATTTAGAAAAGTGCCAAATAAAAATAATCTAAATAATAAGAATAATTTAGAAAATAATGCCAAAATGTCTTGATGCTGGTGTTAAAAAATTATTTAGAGTTTAATTATTTCAAAATTCCAACCTTTTTCAAGAGCTGTTAACTTTTCAATAAAGCATCAAGAGGTGTTTAAATCAGCCAAAACAGCTTATTTTATACAGTTCAGAAGAGATCAATGGCAGAGTAGTCAATTTTCCCTCAGAACAGAGCATTTATCAATCATCAATATCTTCCCAAATTCCAGAGCAGAACTAAAAATAGATTACTGAACCAGGTTAAACAAGGGAGATAAATACTGCATAAATACTGCAAAATCATGTACATGTTGTCTTTTTTCAGTTATCTCTTAGTTGAAAGGCTTATCATAAGTGTTAATGACTAAAACAGTTATGTTGACTATGAAAATTCTGTGTTATGAAAAATTACATAATACAGTTAATGTCACATAATATTGACATAATAAAACCAAACTTTACTACACAGGAAACAAATGTTCTGACCAAATTTCATGAAGATTGAGCAAACAAGAAAGTTAAAGAGATTTTACTATAGCCATATATAGCCATATAACGAAAAATGCCCCGCCCCTTGGCAGCCATGTTTTTCAAGCCAAGGTTACCATTTTTGAACTCATCCAAGATATCATTGGGACAAATCATCTGAGCAAGTTTCATGAAGATCAGAAAATAAATGTGGCCTCTAAAGTGTTAACAAGGTTTTACTATAGCCATATAAGGAAAAATCCCCCTTCCCCTGGCGGCCATGTTTTTCAACAAACCGACATCATTTTTGAACTCGTCCAAGATATCATTGGGATGAATCTTCTTACCAACTTTCATGAAGATCGGACAATAAATGTGGCCTCTAGATTGTTAACAAGATTCTGCTATAGCCATATATAGCCATATAAGGAAAAATGCCCCGCCCCTTGGCAGCCATGTTTTTCAAGCAAACGTAACCATTTCTGAACTCATCCAAGATATCATTGAAACCAATCTTCTGACCAAATTTCATGAAGATTGGACAATAAATGTGGCCTCTAGAGAGTGAACAAGGCAAATGTTGGCGTTGCACAATGCACAACGGACGACGGACAAAAGGCGATCACAAAAGCTCACCATGAGCACGTTGTGCTCAGGTGAGCTAAAACCACTATCATATGAGGTGTGTTCTTGGAAATCTGGGCATAATACATGTGTGTAAAGTGTCATCCCAGATTAGCCTATGCAGTCTACACAGGCTAATCATTGATAACACCTTCTGCTGTTATGATTTCTTTTTGTTAAAAGGAAGTCTCTTTTTGAGAAAGTATTGTCTCTGATTAGCCTGTATTGATGGAAAGTATTGTCTCTGATTAGCCTGTGGATACTGCATTTATTGTGTATTGATGGAAAGTATTGTCTCTGATTAGCCTGTGGATACTGCATTTATTGTGTATTGATATATAATGACATTATTTTATCTTCAGACAGTTATGATACATTTTTTTTATTTTAGGGGAAAATGAAATCCCCATAATGGAATTACAAAAGGTAAAAAGTGTTTCAGTTATCCACTCCCCACCCCCTATACATGTAAACATATGTCATAAATTTGAAGGAGATTATACAAATATTATAAATTGAGATCTACATAAAGCCCTGTTGTTTTATTCAAAACACAATTATATTAGGATGGGAATGTATCTGACCAAGAGAAAGTGGCGTAGTGTATGATATAATGTATGACTACACAATTTAAGTTAAACATGTAACAGAGCAGATGTACAGTCTTCAAAAAAAATGGTAAGGACATGATGTTTTAAAGTTTCAAGCCCACTGAAAATCTGTGATGTTATCATGGGAAAAGTAGTCCGTATGCATGCATTTTTGTTACTCAGACTGACACTATGCTTTATGGTATTTACATTTAAGACATAAAACCACCATAAAGACAACTTGAGGGCCTCATTTAAATATAAAAGCTCCATACCTTGTATCTAGTGGCCAGCTCCATGTGGTCATCTACATCCACCTTAGCTAGGATCACCTTGCCTCCCTTGCTGCCAATGAGAGATTCCAGGCGTGGACCCAGCACCTTGCATGGGCCACACCACCTGCATAGGGAAAGGTAAAACATGCAAAACCTTTCTTCATATAAAAAACTTTCCATGCCCCTACAATGTCTACTGATTAACAAAATAGGCAATCATAATACATTGGGTACATGTAACATTACTTGTTTTAATAACATGACATATACACATGTTGTACATATATATTGAAACCAGTAATTTGTGTATTAATTAATGGACAAACAGTGATTATATAACATGAACTTTCTCATATATTAATAATATAAAGAATAATATACATCCCAATGAGAAAATGGCATACGTTGCATGAAAGTCTACCACCACAGGTTTCACACTTTTTAACACTCTGTTCTCAAAGTCTGCTTCATCTTGGATATTGATAACCATGCCGTCTCCCTTCTCTGCCATACTCCGACATGGTGTGTAGAAAGGTTGCACAGGTGTTGGTCGAGCAGTTAATGGAGACCTCTGGCATACTTTCAGCGACCTTGAAATGACTGATGGAGGAAGACGGATTTGTCTGCACACACGTGAGGCTCTACTTAAGAGTGTTCTTGTATTCATTCTGCAATTTATTTGGCTATACTTAAGTATGCAAAAATGTTTATCTTTAAACCTGCATACCAGACATAGAAGTTTAACACAAATAATTTTACAAAACGACATAATAGCATTATTAGCAGTAAAAGCTGGTGTTGACTGCTTATACTGTGAGTTTATAACATACATAAAGACATACAATTCCAAAAAATTTGCCATGTGTCAAACTAACAGATGCAAGTTAAGCGTGTATAAATGTTATTTTGGGGCAGCGATTTGGTAATACCCAAAAATGTATCTGTATTTTCCCCTGATTTTTAAAAACGGCTTATCCTTCAAAAGGCCTGAGATTTTTTCCATTCAAGTTAATTTTAAAATAGAAACTCTACTCAAGAAAAATGTCATATAGGAACTTCTAATAAAGTTTTATAAGAGAACACACATCAAATATTATATTCAAGTGTTTGAAAACAGGACAAGTGGCTGCTTTACCTTACTCCTGATCTTTGTTTTTTGTTCATCTTTAAACAAATGGCATTTTGTTGTATTGCTTAGATACATATTTTTGCAATGCATTTTAATCAATGTTCAGACAGTTATTACCCATGTTATCTTAACAGCTTTCTAATAAATTTTTGTTTTTAAATTAGGTAGGATCTTAAATAATACAATCAGGCATTTGATGTGGGCATAGTGAACCCCAAAACTGTATACATGTGACAATCAATAGTACTTTTCCAGTTAAAGGTTGTTGAAAATAAATATTTTATGTATTTTCTTACTTTTCTAAATTGTTTTATCTATCTATCTATCTATACTGTCTAACTCCCCTTGCGGGTATTATTGACAGGTGCGCAGTAAAAAGTGTTAAAAGTGAATAAGTGAGAAAGATAAAAGTATGTTCGATTAATCATGCATGGTGAAGTGATTTAAAGTTAAAGCTGATAAAAACATGTCTCTCTGAGTTCAAGGGACAGAAGGGGAAAGCAGGGACCGCTTAAACCCTTCAAGATCAGGATGTAATACTGTAGTGGCAGGGAGGTTGTTCTACATCACAATAGTATGTTTATTAAAGACACAATCAACCAGTTTTTTAAATGTAGTTATGGACCACACTATTAAAGCATTTACTAATGTGTCGCAAATTTCTATTGTTATTATTAAGGTTTTAACTTACATAACGTTATCAAACTAAAAGTCAACATAGAACTAGATTCTGGACATGTCCCGAAAATACATGACATTCAAGTATTTCAGTAATTATGAGAGGAACAAAATAAATAAAATATGCATTCTTGTAAATCATTAAGTTAATATAACAAAATAATTACTTTCAAAGAGTGTCATTGATATAAAATAAAGAAAATGCAACAAAATATCTAACCTTGATCCAATTATTTACTTTCCAACTAACCGGATATCTGAGAACGTCATCAGTATATGTGCAGGCATTAAAATATACCTTCAAACTGTAAAATGACTCATGTAATCTTACATTTCGTGACAAATTAACAATAATTTATTCGTATGCTTTATTTTTAATTATTTAAAATAGTCCATGATATAAATTGATTAATTCGAATGCACGCAAAATGTATTCCATATCACCAGGTATGTGTATTAACTTACCTGATATCACATGACAGTCATGTGACTTTATTGTTGCGTGCAATTTCTGTGTTAAGTGCGTCAGTGACAACCGCAGTTGTCAAGGCTGATAAAAGAAAGTGAAAAGGGTCACTGTGTCGTTTGTGTGGAGTATATAGTTGATAAATAATGTAAACTAAGGTAAATACACTTGTTAAACTTATATTTGCTTGCTTTGCTTATGCACGTGTGTGGTATGCTTTATTACTCTTTCAAAATTAAATTGAATGTTAGGTCAACAATTAATTTAGGCGTTTCCCTATATGTATATGTTGTGGTTTACCCGTGTTCAATTAATGTTTGTCTGTATTATTATTTGTGTGACTGACCGTTTTACACTAAGAACATTATGGTTTTATAGCTGTATTTCATTAACCAAATACTTGTATTAAAAAAAAAACTAAATATATTTTTAACACACTTTACTATTTGTTTACAAATATAAGCGTAATTTACTAATTACATACAAATTTTAACAGTTTTATTTAGCCAATTTTAAGTACCGTAGTTTTTTTTATACCTTTAATGACATATTTATATTAATAAAATTTTAATTTAGTACATACATAATTATAGAACTTTGATAGTATTCTATCTAAAATAATCTGTTAATTAGTGAGTGTTGTCGTTTGCATAAAAAATACTCTTTTGCGTTCTTGTGTGCGCCAGAAAAATCTACATCTGTTATTATCATGATTTTCACTACTCGCCTATACTATACCCATGTGATTCCTTCCCATGTATTCGCACGTTTTGTGTTCCATTCACGTTCACAGTTCCACTTGTGGGTAAAAATGGCTGCTGTCGCTGTAGGAGGGAAGGCTGTATGTCTGGATTCATATCGGGCCAAAAGAACGGAAGCGATGCCTAAGACGACGCTGTTCGGGAGCTCGCTAGAGCGCCCGGATGAAAACACGGCGAGGTCCGTGCGCGAAATGGACCTATCCACTGTCACCGTGCCCCGGACGCCCGGGGGTAAAGGCGCTGGGCAAAAGTTTACACTACCGGAAGAATTGAAGCGTCAATTACCAGGTTGGACTGAGAACGTGCCGTTCGCGTATTGCTTGCCGGTTACACGTCAAGCACATAAACGCAATTTTCGGAATAAGAGAAATTGAGTTAACTTACAAGGGATGAGTAATGTTAAACTGACGACATCCAATTAAAACATAAAAACAAGATAAGAGTATATTTATCTTGACTCGTTTGTAATCTTTTAATATGTTTAATAAGGTGCATGTAAACAGAAAACAAACATGCTATCATGAAAACTAAAACACTAACTGACAAAATATATCCACCGTGATCAACTCAATTAATATATCTTTAGTGTTTAGTGTTAAGATATTATAAAATCGGTAAATATATAAGTCGTTATGCAAAGAGCATGTCCAATCAGTGATATTGTAAGTCATAACGCTTAGAGCATATGTAATCGGTAAATATATACCGGTAGTTCGTAATTCAAAGTGCATATCAATGACGGTAGAGACATAAAAAATAATGCAAAGAGTATATCAAATATGTCACGATATATGTAGTAATGCAAAGAGCGTATGAAATCGGTAAATATATACCGGTAAGTCTTAATGCAAATAGCATATCAAATCGGTAAATAGATTAATCGAAATAAATATATCACATTTTTATGAATCTGTTTCTGAGTTTTTTGGGTTCGCTAAACACGAGATTGACTGTAGCATTGTACCACGCAGACGGTAAATAAGAATGTCTATGTATTTGTTACTGACATAAAATTTCAAGCGCTGTCAATACCTCGCAGTTTATTGTTCGCGCGAAGTAAACGTATCGATTAATAAGTACGGTATATCGACCTGTGCCCGTATCAGTTGAATTTAACCAAGAGGTTATTGGAGTATGTAGAGATTAATACAGCGCGAACGATTATGTTTTGTTTGAAGAATAATTCGTGGACGTTATTATTTAAAGATTACTGGTAAATAGAAAAAAAATCGATCTAAAATTTCTGACGGTGTCTAGTGTTTCAGTTCTCATTATGTATATAATAACCATGTGAAGTTGGACATAATAAATGCATTATTGATATTTATATAATTGTTATACAAATAAATGTATTATTGATATTTATATAATTGATATACACTGTGTGTTCGTTTAAGTAACTTGCACTCATTTAATCTGCAAGAATATAAAATTATATGATAATAGTAATGTTCTACAATGTTCTCGCATAACTACAAACATATGATTATGAATAACTTTGTTTGGAATTATTATCCTTCTCACTTCACGTATAATAAAACTAACTAATTAATTATTTGCACATTTATTATGCTATAATTTCATCTTAAATTGGTGTGTTTTAACAAGACATTGCGCTTTGGTTAAGTTACTTTACAATATTGCCATCAACTATTAGGATGATATTGGCAACGCATCACATAAATACTTTTACGTTTCGTTGCGTTAATATTTTAGGTGCTGCAGTTTTGGAACGATCTCGTCGCGAGTTCCAGAATCAACGCGCTCGTGTTCTGGGACATTCCGAGGACTTGAGACGCCGCGAAATAGAGGTGCTTTACGGCCCAGACCGGTTCCCGGCGTCAGCCCCTAGTCCGCGCGAACCTGGAGTCTCTCGACCCACGTGGTTCACTAAAGACGACCTATACGCATCTAACGAGATCAACACGCTCGGACTGAACAATAATCAGAGTTTTAACCGCGATAAGTACGGCCACAAGGCGCCCGTTCACAAATACAGTCTGATCGGCGACGTGCTCAGACCGGGGATGGATTTTCCGCGGAGAGAGCGCACTGAGATTCAGATGCGCAACCAGGGTTACGGGAAGGGCGATATGCGGGGTGCGCTCGCCAGGTCCCCTCCACGCATCGGGCAAGTTAGCGCCCAGTTGAGCAGAAAACCTGCCGAGTTAGCCCCCCTTGTTGTTCCACCAAATATTAAACACAAGTTCGGCTCCAAGGTGTGTGACAATCTGTTGTCCGATAAAGCCGTCGTAGACCATACGATAGAGGAACAGAAACGCGCCAAAGAGACGATTGAGCGTAAAAGTCACCCCTTTATTGTCCAAAAGTTTAGCCGGGAAGCAAATCCCGACTATGACATGCTTGGGAATGCGCTAAGAATGAATGTGGTTCCCGGCTATTCGACCGATCAGACCATCAGCACTACCAAGACCGCTTTCAACGACCAGGTGCATTTGTTCCGGTATCAGGATCCGGACAAGTGGCGCTACCAGAAAGATGAACTAAGTAAGTATTCACATTATCTCATTAGCGTTTCTCTTTTAATTGTCTTAGCCAAATTATCTAATATATTATCTAATCCATTCTATATTTAAATTCAATTTTTGCTACTTTGTTATTGCTTTGGTTCTTTGCAATTTTATACCAATTTTAAAGTCGTTCAATGTTATTTCTAGGCAATGTATTTCATGCATAGAGACGTCTTCAGAATACGTCTTTTGATGAATACAAAATGGGCGCTATGTATTTTATTTTAACCATTTGTGTGTAATTGCTTTGTGTTTTTATTAATTCTTATTACTGTTGTTTTTTTTACTTTCCATTATTTAATATTGTAAGATGGTGTCGTTTCAGTTATTAGTCACACGTTCTTTCTTATTAGTGCTCACTTTCTTACACAGTTTGCTATTGTATCTCGCACTCTCTCACAATATTTGTCCAAGGAACTGCATGGTATCATTCGTTTTATGTTCGGAAGAGAAAAAATGAGTGTACTTAAGAAATCAGTCTTTCGTTATATAGAAACTCGCAAGATAACTGCATGTATTAATGCGTTGGGGCGACTTTGGTAGTGAGTTAAATAAGTAAGAAATATATAAGTGTCGATTTGTTGTTGTTTGTGTAAAAAGCATCGGACCGAAGTTGTGACGCATATAAATAACGAATCTTGTATGCAAATCGTCCTCAAACCGAGAAGTGCTCATTGGCCTATAAGCAACGATAATGCGATAATTTGGACCTTCGTATATCCAAACAGAGCAAGTATTTAGTTATCATACTGGGAATCATCTTTGATAACAAAAATCACACGATGCTACTAAAAAAGAACACAGTGGACTGCCGGGCCACTCTTATAAGCCCTTTTTATTAAATATTTGCATCATATTCTTTCTATGCCCGGATGGGGCAGCAGAAGGAGAGCAAATATGTGTAGGGTACAGCGCCCTGTCATTTGCTTGAGATCTTTCAATAGGGTACAGCGCCCTGTCATTTGCTTGAGATCTTTCAATAGGGTACAGCGCCCTGTCATTTGCTTGAGATCTTTCAATAGGGTACAGCACCCTGCCATTTGCTTGAGATCTTTCAATAGGGTACAGCGCCCTGTCATTTGCTTGAGATCTTTCAATAGGGTACAGCGCCCTGTCATTTGCTTGAGATCTTTCAATAGGGTACAGCACCCTGCCATTTGCTTGAGATCTTTCAATAGGGTACAGCGCCCTGTCATTTGCTTGAGATCTTTCAATAGGGTACAGCACCCTGCCATTTGCTTGAGATCTTTCAATAGGGTACAGCACCCTGCCATTTGCTTGAGATCTTTCAATAGGGTACAGAACCTGCCATTTGCTTGAGATCTTTCAATAGGGTACAGCACCCTGCCATTTGCTTGAGATCTTTCAATAGGGTACAGCACCCTGCCATTTGCTTGAGATCTTTCAATAGGGTACAGCACCCTGCCATTTGCTTGAGATCTTTCAATAGGGTACAGCACCCTGCCATTTGCTTGAGATCTTTCAATAGGGTACAACACCCTGCCATTTGCTTGAGATCTTTCAATATGGTACAGCACCCTGACATTTGCTTGAGATCTTTTAATAGGGTACAGCACCCTGCCATTTGCTTGAGATCTTTCAATAGGGTTCAGCACCCTGCCATTTGCTTGAGATCTTTCAATAGGGTACAGCACCCTGCCATTTGCTTGAGATCTTTCAATTCATATGCGCCGCATTCTGGGAAAACTGTGCTTAATGGACTACACAGGCTAACCTGGGACGACACTACGCACATGCAATATGCCCTGTTTTCCCAGACCGAGACTCATATACTCGTACCACTTCACATTCTCAATCCCATGTTCGAAGTTTCATGCAATTCTTTGGACAACTATTTTATCTTGGATCTCTGAACCTTATACTATATGAACAGCGTTTAAGTTCTAACACGGACATTGGTGTTTACGAAAATGTACCTGTAGTCAAGCCAAGCTAAACTGTTTGTATAATTATGATATCTTAAGATGTCTCATATCGTATCATATTCAGTAATACTAGTATCACGATTCATGTGGGAAAACCACGCTTAAACAATCTTCACTATGTACTATATCGAGTTACAGTCGTTAAATGATCATCCTCAATCTGAAGCTTTTTTTTTGCAGTGAGCAGTTTTAAATCAAACAAAATTTGTTTACTTTATTAAGATTCCTTGGTAAGCTAGTACGAGTGAAATCATAGTACGAGAGTATATTTAACGCTTTGACGTGCATGTTAATTGACCTTACGACAGCCGATTGATTGACAGGCTTATTAACCAATCAGATTACAGCATAGATTAGGCCCGTTACTATCCGCCATTTTGTCCGTCAAACTCGCCGTTGTCCGACACATAAGTTTATACGTAATTCTGTGTTTTAAACAAAGAAAATGGTTGAAAGGTGCTGTTATGGCACTTGTTATTCAGACACAAGGTATCCAGAACGGTTAAAAGATGGAAGTACGTTTTTTCCGTTCCCTCAACCGGGTACTAATCTTGAAAAATTCAAACGTTGGATTCGTCTTTGTGGTCGTCCACACGAACAGCTTAATCTCAACATATTAAGCGATCGCCCGAAAGCAAAACACAGTCGTTATAATAAGATACTACGCGAAAATAGAAAATGTAAGTTTTGCAACGGACACGTTATAAAAAAGAGTATAACTTTGTACTTGTTTATCCTCTATATAGACAAATTAGAAAGGAACATTTAAAACCATTTTTCAAAGGTGGCCAACGTTAAATAAATTTGACATTCTAATGCAGTCGGCAAATAAATAAGACATTATAAACTTTGCTAGATTTTTTTAATGCTAATGAAATGCGTAATAATAAAGACAATCAGTTATTATTTTTAATAATATCACATAGAATAAAACATTTTTTATTTCTTTCGGTTTAAGTCTTCCAAATTTAATGTAAGTTAAGAAACTATTTTAAAATGCGCAAGTAATTATCAATAGGGGCCAATAAGTGTCATTTTACACCATATGTGGGCTTTCTACTAATCCGTTATCAAAACAGATGCCGCAAACTGTGAATGACCCTTTGAAAACCCGGTCTGATTAGCGAGTTTTTTTGTACATGAAAATTCTTTCAACTTCTTATATTTTAAACATTGCAGAAGATAGTTTACGAGGAAATAATAATATATAATAATATATTGTGTATGTTACTTTTTGACGACTTTGACTGTTATACGATGATAACAATGCTCATGGGTTATTTTGACCAAACGCATTGTAGATATGTGTTATATCGGATTTCAATAAAAACGTTCTTCGTCTTCTGATATAATAAATTTACTTGCCTGTGCCACATTTGCGATGTTGCCATCGGTTGCAAAAATTAACGGCTTTTAATTAAAAAACTGAAACATCTATTACTCAAGGAAAAATAGTGTGACTAACGAACAATTCATACTGTATGCGATAATTGGCGATAATTTTGCCGACTTTGTTGATAAATTTAACGGCTTTTAAGTAGACTAATAAAAAAGTAATAACTATTTAATAGATATGATAATTATATTCAGCATCACTATTCAATGATAATAAAAACTATTGCATGGACTTTCTGGTATACCATGAGGCCTTTTTGGTTCACTTATGCGGCCGATTCGCGTAGCCATTTTTATGACGGACTTCGGCGGAGTGACCCCCCTTGAAATCGGTGGGCGTGGCTTCACTCTCGCTGTCGAAAGGTCAATTGTACATGAATATTTGCTGAACACCAATGTCTCGCACATTCTAACACAAGCACGCACGCACGTATGCACTGAGGGTGTGTAATTCCGCGTGTTCCCTACCCTCACCCCAGATTCTTTTCTCGAATAGAACCTCCCGGCGTATCCGTCTATATACCAGATTTATTTGTGTTTGTAGGTAAGTGGGCGGAGCACAATGTGTTGAGGCAACGGATGACGAAAGCATGGGAGGCCTACTTCGTTGAAACTTTGCAAAAGAAAGCACAGAAACAATAAACATATTATTTTAAATGCATACCTGCTTTTTGTTACGTGTTAACCTTTTTTACATGTATTTTGAAATTGTATAAAAAAATATAACGGGCAATCAAAGCAGCTTTTATTATTTAGTATAACTTTTAAAAAAATCGCTCTGTATGTACACTTCTTACGGCTTCCGGTTGTGATGCTGCTTGGCCAGTTGGGTTATTAATGTAGCCGCATGTTTGGAACATCTATTGGTTGTGCAGATCTTTATTTTTGCCAGTAAGTGCTCTCTCACGGAGTGAAATGTTCAGCAAAGTCTCCTATTTTGGAGTTTTCTTTCAAAAACTCTACAAACACAAATACATTGCCTTATGGTTTAGTCCTACCGATTCCTGTTCACTGTTTTCTTTTAGTAACTACAACAAAAGTCGCTGTTCCTTTTAATTCCTCTTAACTCGCTTTCTCCCCTAGTAAATTAGTAATACGTTTTGGAATAATTTATCTCATCTTTTCGATAATGGAATGAGCTTCAAACGTGAACCTCTTTTATCTGATTTATAAATGCTACATGGTTTCACGTTTAACATTATTTTCTTTTTCTAAATCATTATTACTTTGGAACACAATGCACACATTGCACACACATGGTAATTATTTAGTTCCTATATAGATGTCAATGTACACTATACTTAAATATCTAACTTGCAAGGCTTTCATGCGTGTTAATACTACTCACCAGGCAAATGGCGCGAGGCCCGATTTATGCAGATTCTACTCGCCAAGGGCTGGGACACAATACTCAGCGATGCGCCTACGTTTAAACGCGACTGGGCTAAACCGGAACCCCGGACGAAAACCGCGCCGACAACAATAGAAAATCAGAACCGGAAGCCGGTGCAGCATGGAAGAAGAAAAGCGCCACCAAAAACCGCGCCGAGCGAAGAAAAAAAGAAAGACGTGGGTTTTGAAGATGTCGTTTTCGAAACCCCACCGGAAACGCCCCCGCCGGAACAAGTTAAACTAAGCAACGCTGACCGCAAGGATTCTGAATTTTGGAAATTTTATGATAAAGGTGCAACATAATTAAAGGCATCGTGCTTTTTTTAATCTTATAAACTTCCTTAAAACTGAACAGCATTTCAAGTGTTCGTTATAGTTCTCGAGCGCTCAACATAAAGTGCCATGAAAAGGTTTGTCAACATTTGGGTTTTCGAACTCCTCACACACGCCAAATCGATCATTACGCGACACCGTAGTTTTTTTTTTACTTTTGTGCGGACAAATTAATCCGCTTAATAATGAATGCATAAATGAGTAACTGTATAGCAAAAAAACATCCAGATGTATGTAATGTAACTTTTTTTGGATTACCATGGCGTTTAAATACATGTAACAGTTAAAATATTTCTTTGAAAAATACATGAACAACAATATGTGTTTGTGAAACACTACGCCCCCCCCCCCATATATTTGACCTTGAAGGATGATCTTGACCTTGATCTTTCACCACTCAAAATGTGCAGCTCCATGAGATACACATGCATGCCAAATATCAAGTTGCTATCTTCAATATTGCAAAAGTTATGGCCGATGTTAAAGTTTGACGCAAACAAACCAACAAACAGACAGGGCAAAAACAATATATCCCCCAGTCTATACTGACGAACATAAATATATGTGTCGGAAACAAATGACATGAGTAGAAAGTCGATGGTAGTTCGATAAAAAAAAACATTTATCATAGGCTTAGCTTTTGGTCATAAACTTGTTGTCATACAAACGATGGAATTGAGTAAATTATTTTCGTCGATCTGATAAACAACGGTTACATACGGTTCCGCTCAGTTCAGTTTAGGATCATTATGCGACGCAACGTCTCTCAAAATGTAGCCAATGTATCTAATCGGTAGAAGCAGATTGCATTTTGAATAGATATTCACATACAAATGGGTTGACATACGATAACTTAGATTGCAATTTGAGTATTCAATTAATTTTTGTTATGGCGGCGTTGGTACTTGCTGTTACGTGTATTGATGACATACACGGTTGCACTAAATTACT
The DNA here is from genome assembly GCF_020536995.1 of Dreissena polymorpha. Classification (NCBI taxonomy): domain Eukaryota; kingdom Metazoa; phylum Mollusca; class Bivalvia; order Myida; family Dreissenidae; genus Dreissena; species Dreissena polymorpha. Next base: position 108,480,009 of record NC_068356.1, on the reverse strand, counting down.
TTTACATACTTTCTAGAGATATATAAATTTAGAAAAGTATTCTTGGTCGTCGATTTCTATTTGTACGTTTTATAAATTGTCAATGCGTACTGTGGTATGGTTTACACAAGAGGGACACATGCCAACGGTCGCTCACCTGAGACTTCTGGGAACTGAACTGCTCTCAACAAATTTTGAGATGTTTCTGAAACTATTTTAAAACTTAGCCAAAATTTCAATTAGAGAGTTACCAAGGTTTTACTATGGCCACACAAGGACAAATATTCCTTGTTTTTTCAACGGACGGGAATCATTTTTTAACTTAGACCAGATATCATAAGAAACATGTTTTGACCAAATTTCATGAAGATTGGACTATTAATGTGACTTTAAGATTGTTAGCATATAAGGAACAAGAAATATCTTTAAAAAAGATATACGGCGTTGATTGTGGTCGATGTTTATGAACGATCAAAAGTTATCTCTATGAGATAAAAAGTAGCGGATGCCTTTTTTCTGCGCAGTTCTTAGCTACATCATAAGCAAATCAATTACGGGGTGTTGCGCCAGATTTCGTGTCTTATTTTGCTTTATGTGATATTATTACTCAGATATCTATATTTACAGAATAGAAAAACACAAGAAACATGAAAATAAACGAGTGCATATAGGTCAGCCGGCAATACTCGAATCTTATTTAATTGCATAATTATAGTATAGTGAATTATTGTGCTCATGCTTAATAAACTGGTCTAAATGGATAAAAATTTCTAATTAATTTTATCAAAATTGGTCCTTATCATGCAAATGTTGAAACCATATTAAAAATCGATGATTGACATACCACAATAATATCGCCGAATATCTTTATTTAGTATCTTTCTGATCAAAACAGACTTCAAGTGCACAAAGTTTACGAGACGGCGTTTATATAAAGATTTCTGCAACTGACCGCAAACTGACCTTGATACCTTGCGGATTAGAATGCAATGCATTACAGTCACTACGGTATTGTCAGTAAGACCGGTGTTGAATGATCGCAACCCCTTCTGCGAACTCCGGTGATGAACTGTATATAAACTCTGACTTTCACAAATGGCCGCGAATTGACCCGAAACCTCGCGGGTTGAAATGCAATGCAAGTAAGTTCTAAATATGACAACATAGCCTTTAGTATAAACGCTTTTGCGCTGGTAATTCTCTGAAAATAAAAGGTGAACGCACAAACTGTATTTATGTCGAAAATTGATTGTAAAACTGTTCTATCTATTGAGCCTTTTCATTAGAGATAAAATTGTTTCATGCAGTAAAACAGTGTTACAAAGACGTGGATATGTTTCCAATGTTCTGGTGTTATACTCAAATCAGCCAATGGAATAAATGAAGTGTATTCATTCGTACCTAGCAGCGGGAAATTTTATTTTAGTATTATTGGAGACTTACAAAGGTCAAGTCAGGGTGAAAAGCTGGCTTAATACAGCTTACGCCGAAAAATGCCCCGCATCCTGAAGGTCATTTTTTTTCAACAGACCAGAACCATTTTCAAACTCATCCAAGATATCATTAGAACAAATGTTCTGACTAAGTTTCATTAAGATTGGACTTTAAATGTAACGTTTAGAGTGTTAACTAGTTTTTACTATTTCCATATTAGGAAAAATCGGACAATAATTGTGACCTCTAGAGTGTTAGCAAGGCAAAGGTTGACGACGCACGAATAGACGACGGACAAAAGCTCACCATGAGCATGTTGTGATCAGGTAAGCTAAAAATATAAAAGTACCTTGTTTTGTATGTATGCCAAATATACGTTAGACAGTTCCCTATATGCTATCAATAGATTTATTTTTGTGTTCTAATTATTAGTATTTATTTACGATCGTATATACAAAATGTAATTGTTTTTAATGCTTTTGTTTGCCTATTCATGTTCACCAATTTTGTATGATTATACATGTTTTGTACAGTTTTACTTAGTTAAGTGTGTCTGAAATACACCTTAAAAGTCAATCTCGTTTCCCCATAATTAATAAAAACACCAATGAATCGTCGAGACACAAACAACCGACGATCAACTGAGTGAGTCATTCCTTCATCTTGCATTATATATTAACAACCATGCACCGTGTTCTTGTATATAAAAAAACCCATCTCATCATTTAAAATCTATGTATTCCTCGGGTGACCTTACAATTTGTGTAATTCCATGAAATGCATCGGCAGTTTGTAGTCACTTAACAATCTGTCTACTGAGCGGTGGTTTGCCCGGTCGCTTCTCACATTTGAGTTCAAGTCCCGGTCCCGACCTAACGTGCCTTTGCGTGTGTGGTTGGTGGTCAACATCTTGGAACGCTTGTAAATAGCGAAAACGTGCAGCACGATGCGTTCACAGTAGTAGCGGAAAATAAGGGATGATTGAAGGGAAATAGCCCAGGGTTCCAAACATTTAGTTTAAATCTATTTATTTTAGCTTGATTGCATCGAAAGCCTAAGGCCTATATTAACGCTCTCGAGTCCGTTTCCTGGGCCTAGACCCAGTATTTGGTGTCTTTGGGGGGACATCTAAAGAACGCTCCCATGGTGGGAATCGAACCCGTGACCTCCCGGTCGCTAGGCGGACACACATTCCAGCTGCGGTCAAAGTATCTCAAACAATTCGAACTGCGCTCACACTATGGCCTTTAAAGAGCCTGCTCAACCATATACACATGCCGCATGTTACACACGCATGTTGATACAATCAACGAGACCTCATCAGCACGTTATATTATACATGTACAAAACTTGAAGATCTATGTATATTTTTGAGACAAAAAACACGGTACCCGGAAATAGTTTACAACAGAAAATTGTTCCTACGCTTCTTTTAACAAACGCGGACATTGATTCTTTTTTTGACAACAGGATAATATTTCGCAATGGTTTTTACGTTATTTTGACAGCCCAGTCATTGGCTCCTACTGTCCTACATTTTATTGACATCCGCACATTTGTACCTACAATGACATGCCATACTTAACAACATTTTATTCGCCGATTGAAGGTTCACACCTCATAATTAGCCGATAATTTAATGTATCTTACTGTTTAACAGTAAGCTAACTCATAAGCAGAACAATTATACTTTAATTGACTAACCAACTATATGAAAGTTGGATGATAATTAAGAAAACTGTGCATATCTAGTCAATGAAAATCCTTTAAATTCACTTTCGATTATGTGCCTCATTAAGTCTGTGTTGAAAGTCTGATAAACTTGTTTTTCAAACAATTTATGTGCGTTAGTGGCAATTATTATAGGTTCCCGTAATTGAATAATAACCTGATTCAAAGTTATCGCAGCTCACTGAATTCAATGACAACAAATACTCATACAAACCATATAACTTTATTTACAAGTTCATTTACATTAAAATGCCCATTCATCATTATTTCTTCCCTCCTCCCTTGCCCCCTCCACCACCACCACCGCCCGCCTTTGCCCCTTTTTTGAAGCTGGCCCCTCCGCCACTGCTCCCCTTTCCGCTCTTTTTGAAGCCCCCTTTGAAGTTGCGCAGGTTCCCCTTCTTGCCCTGGTTGCTTCGTTTCCCTGTAGGCTTCTTCTTATGAAGGTCTGGATCTTCGCGTCTCCGTTTGGTTCTGAAAAGACAAACAAGAATAGGCTACAAAACACTTGTACATTTATCATAACTTATCGTATCAAGCACTATTAAGTTGCCAATCAGCTATAAAGAATTTTAGAGCACAATCATTTAACCCCATTTTACTATCAGTCCATCACATGTAAAGGGACATGAGCCAAATAAGTGTAAACAAGTAACATGAATATGATAATAAACAATCAACTTTAAAAAAAGATTTGTTTTAACTTGGGCAATCAGATACACCAGGAAACTTTGCAATCTTGCACAGTAACACCAAAATAGCACCCCATGAAAGATGGTAAACATAGACAAGTTGAACTTTATAAACTCTCAGTAAAATATTTACTTTTCATAACTATAAATAGCTGTCCAAGGGACACATTAAGATTGACAAGCCTTAGTTGTAGTTTAACTGTTATGCATGAAATGTACATTAAGTTTCACGCAAAATTTATTAAAGCACTGTAGATTCTATAATTCCTATTGCAGTGTGTTATTTGTATTGAAAAAGGTTCCATCCCACAGGTGGGGTGTATGAAAACAATATTTTTTGCCAGTTAATATAAAGTTTCTAAGCAAGTTCCTTATTATATAATTGTTACTCGATAAATGTATGTGAGTAAAGAGGGAATATGCATCGTTTGAATGCATGTCTATATGAATGTAGAAAAATACTTGCGATATACCCCTTAAACACTGATGCTATTTTGTATAGTAATTTTTGTACATGCCTATAATTCTATAATTAGAACAGCATTTCACAGCATAGGTACTGTATATTATATGTGCTTTCTCATCTGTTCTTATCGATTTCCATGTAATGTTAAACTCTGCATTGAAGCAAAGCACTGACTGTGGCTTTGGAATAACAGGGAAATTGTCAAAGGCAAGCTATTCTCGCTTTGATCTTTAGATCCCGGACTGGATTGTAAGGGGTGGGTGCGAATCTTTTGCATCCTGTCTGTTGCTGTTATTTTTAGAATATCAAGTGCACAAGGATATTGTATGATATTTATAAACATATAATTTCAAGATGGCGAAAGTCTAACGAGAGCAAAATTGACTCTCCTTCACATAATCTCAGTTCACAGGGGAAGCTAAGACCCATGTCATCCTCACGGTGGAGCCCTGTAGCTGTTGCTCATACCCTTGTTGGATTCTGTAAATGACCCTACTTTATTATATTACACCAATCTTTCATATCAACGCATGAAATAAACTAGAGCTTCATCACAAATGTGACTAAAAGTCGTTCACCGTTGTTAAAGGGCAAATAACTCAGCAATGCGGAGAAAAAAATTGTCTTGCACATCTATACCTCACGGTAATGACATAATTTAAAGTTTTAATCTAATTTGAAAAATAAATGGGCAAAAGTTTGCTGCATTAGCTAATAACATTTTTTGCTGACTGACTGACCGCTAAACTGACCACCAGTGACTCCAATATACCCCCTATCAAACTCCTAAAAACCCCAACTAACCTCGCGGACTCCCATTCTCTCTGCTGCATATTTGCTGCCTTGGCCTTGTCTATGATTGGTCGGTTGCTATGGAGGTCATTGAGGATGTCCAGCTGACGAGTCATCTCCTTCTTCACATCACCATGGTTGGCCTCAAACTGCAACCAGTCACCGTGTATAGAGGATATTTGTATTGACTGCGATACAGCAATATGTCTGCTTTATGTCACTGATATCGTCCAATATTTCACTATTCAGAATAACATACCGATAAATAGATACTAGTAACATGATTTTTTGAAGTTGTTAAATATTAGAAAAAGACCCAGTACACGTCACATTTTAATTAAAATCTATTTAACTTTCTTTAATGATAATTGCAGTGGAGGTATTATATTCAACGTAATGAATTCCAACAAAATATGTACCGCACATGAAATCATGTCTCCCTAAGACTGACTAGAGCTTGCTACAGCAGTGACAAATATCCTCATATGCCGCATATCTATATATATATCAGCTTAAAATAACGGTCTTCGAGAAATAGAAAAACCGGCATAATTAAAGCAATTTTTAATAAATTAAAATGAATAGACAGAGTGTCTATGGTGAATAAAGAATCCCTTCAATAACTCAAGGGAGACACTAACGGTTTCCTGTAGATTAACTGTGGAAATTCATTTGATTTATTTAAAGTTTATATCATTTAAGTGGACCTATCTCAATAACCACAACTAATTGTCACAGTGAGCTAAGTACATTTGTTATGAAACAGAGTAATTACTTTTCTTTTTTTGCCAGTATTTTTTTGAGGTTTCTCTTTGGGCAGACTTTCAGTGAACTTGCCGATGGATGCTGTGGAAGTCTTGGCTGCCGCGAGAGCCTTGCTGAGGTGCTCCTTGTTGGGAGCCTCCGTGGGGGTGAGGCCCACACCAGGCACTGGGGAATAGCAAATTATAGCAATATCACATGCAACATCACATGAAATATTGTAATAGATAATTACATATGACCCTGTTGAACAGGAAACATAATAGCATATCATATTCAATACTTTCAAATGGTTCTGGAGAAATGTTCAAAAAATAGAAGCTTAAATGAAGTGTGAAGAACCGGTACAGACATATGCATGTTCCTATTTTCTAGAACTAATAGCATTGAATCAGATATAAAAATACATAAAAAACTTGACTGCTCTTCATTATACTGATTAACTATTTTGTGATATCGAACATACTGGAACATATTTGTACGAAATATTCAATGATACATTTTTTTTTTAACAGATCGAAAAACAGATACATGTGAATTCTTTTTAAAAGGGGTTAAATTTTTTACTTGTATGTATTAGCTTTCTTTTTAAAAACTTAAATAACATGATTGACAGGACAGTATCAAACAAACTCTGAAGTCTCCCTGTAGATTACAAAGTAGCTGTCAAACTTTATTTTCAGTTATCTTATTGACAAATTCCTTCCATGTTTGATACCTCGTTTGTGTTGTGACCGAGCAATGTTTCGGAGTCTCTGAAGCTCATTTTTGGCCACCCGTTCTTTCTTGGCCGCCGTTCGCTTTGCAAACTGATCCTCCAGAGGGTCTGAAATCAGGCATCAGTTTAGCAGTTCTTCCTTAACTGAGATCATTAATGATTAGCCTCGTTCTGACAAAACTGGGATTTTGCGTAAAGTCTCGTCCCAGATTAGCCTATGAAGTTCCCACAGGCTAATCTGGGATGACACTTTTGGCCTACACTGAATTTTTGTTTAAAAAAGACCTCCTTTAAACAAAACTGTGCATACTGCACAGACTAATATGGGAGGTACCTTACACACAAGCACGTAGCCCAGTTTTCCCGATCATTGATGGGGGTAGGAGCAAAAACTCAAGATAGAAAATAAATGAGTATTCTAGCAGTTGGTTATTATAAAACAATTTCATACTTGAACAATAAGGTTTCTAATGCCTTAAACACATTATTTCCATTTACCTGGCTAATCACTGCTGGATCTCAGTTCTGGTAATGTTATGGATTATTTTAAAAGATAAACAAGTTGTTGAAGCTTCTTTATAATCTGAACATATAACTACTTGTCATGCATATATAAGACCAAGAAAGAAATCAATGAGGGCCAGCTAGTTCTGTTTGTAGAGGACAAGCCTGCCAAATAATTGTTCTTGAGTTCACTTGTAACATTTGTGGCGATTTGTCACGTACCGGGTAATACATTGATATGGCCAATTCCCACCTAACACAGTGTACATTTTCAAATTCAGCAGTAACAAGCAAATTCGTTGAATTGATATCCCCTGCTAAATATGCTTCTGGACACAAAAGTGTTCTGGATGGAAGAACGGATAGTCAACGCCAAAAAAAGCTTTTTTTCAAGATACAATGGGCCAGAACTCCAGTATTAACAGATGGTGTACAATGCATTTGGAGTGCATCATCCTCTTGAGCCAACGTTTTTAAATAAATTGATTTACCGGATTTAAAAAAAAAAATAGGGTCGGGGGTCGAAATAAAAATAAAAGAAAAAAAATCACAGTCAACAAAAAAAAAAAAATTAAAGTTTAAACTTGTCAATTTTTTGTTATTTTTATAAACCAATTTTTTACTTTACTTTTTAACTATATATCTTATTTATGAAAACAGTTAGTCACTTAAAGCAATAGAAATAGTGTTATTAATGCATTTTTCAAGAACATTTCTTTTTAATCTTAATTCTTGTGGAATGTCTTCATTGTCTGCTATTGAATAAAAAATTGTACATTAAAACATTATTAAAAGAAATCACTCAGTGCTTGTTTTTTATCAAATAAAGTGTAATCTGGCACTTTTTTGTTTTATTGTTTAATGTCCTGCTTAATAAACCTTTCTTGAGTAGAAATCAATGTTGAATACTAGTAGCATTAATGAAAAAAAGAGTCAAACTGTGAACACAAGACAACTTTAAACTGTCAAATTGAAAAGAACCTAAAATGTCATTTACATAAACGCAACAGTAGAACACTATAATTTTGTATGTTTCTGACTAGACTGTTATAATCTGAGGAACGCTTAACAGTATAACACCATATTAGTGTTTTTCCCAGGAGGGCAAAGGGGCATGGTGTATTACTTTCAAAAAAGGCATTTTAACGCACAGTTTATGCAAAAAAGGGCAAAAAAAACGTTCTCTGGATACCTGGTTTTGAGAGAAACATTTAATCACATTAGAGGCAGTTAAGGGAAAAACATAAAAATATAAACAAGCACATTTAATGGTAATTGATGTATTTAATTAACTTTATTAAATATTACTATATTTATCTTGCTTTGTCTTATAAACATATAAAGGAAACCATGTTTGCCTTATCCAATTTTGTAACATTAATCCTGCCAGATGTTTTAACTTTGCGAGGAAACTGAATGCAAACACTCGTTTCCGTCACATATATCCACTGAGTAGATTACTAATAAATACGTTGTCGGCATCGAAAACGTTTTTAGCATCGTTCGTTATCACATGTTTTAATTTGCATTTTAGTAATCCCTTCTAAATGTATGATCTCCATCGTTTATTTGATCGTTATTTGCAATTTTTGCCGAGAGTCACAATTTATTTGTTCTGTATTGTCCGCCATCGTGTTAAATGATGTAATCTACAGGTGCGCATCTTTACGTAGAACTGTATAATATGTCTATCTAATACGCGATTGGAATTTAATTCAGTATTCTTAATGTTTGACTTGGCCATGTAATTTGCGACAATTTCTATTTTGAAATAATGCCGCGGATGCTGTTCATTATTATTGTTGTCAACCCAAACTTTTGAGCACGCCATTTTGCATGCCCCAAAAAAGCTTTTACTTTAACATAAATACCATTGGTTTATTCTATTTTAAACAGCCAATGAAATTTGCAGATAGTAAAAATACGGATCCGATAAGACGCTTGCGAATATAAATTTAGATTTTTGTCGTCGACAGTTTTATTTTTTCACACGGGACTTAAACACTGTCGGCGCTTTTATGAAAAAAAAAATGCCGATAGATACTTTTATTTTTATTTTATTTGAAACAAGAGGGCCTAAAAGGCCCAAGGTATCCCCCGTAACATATGCTTTGTTTGAGGATGGGTGCAAATTGGACGTATGAACATAATGATAGATGGACGGACGGAGGACAATAACACAAAACTAAGACAAAGGAAGGTTCTTAAGCCTTCACAATTTATTTAGGTGAATTAATAAGTTGTGCGTTTTCCACAAAAACATTCAATGTTTATATACACTAAATTTTCAGAGTGTTGCAGAGTGAACACAACATCTGTTATGTTAAAAAAGATATGGCTCCGGACACAAAAGTGCCTATAGTAAAAAGCATTTTTTCAAGATACAAAGGGCCATAACTCTGGTTTTAACAGATGGTGTACAATGCCATTTGGCGTGAATCATCCTCTTATGCTTATATATACTCGTACGAAGTTTCAATGAAATATGCCAAAGCACTTCCAAGATATGGCTCCGGACACAAAATTGACGGACGGACGGACAGCCGGACGGACAGCCCGACAACGCCAAAACAATATCCCTCCGCCTCTGGCAGGGCTAATATACTCATACCAAGTTTCAAAGAAATCCACCAAAGCACTTCCAAGATATGGCTCCGGACACAAAAGTGCCTATAGTAAAAAGCATTTTTTCAAGATACAAACGGCCATAACTCTGTTTTTAACAGATGGTATACAATGCCATTTGGCATGCATCATCCGCTTATGCATATATATACTCATACCAAGTTTCAATGAAATCGGCCAAAGCATTTCCAAGATATGGCTCCGGACACAAAAGTGCCTATAGTAAAAAGCATTTTTTCAAGATACAAAGGGCCATAACTCTGTTTTTAACAGATGGTGTACAATGCCATTTGGCGTGCATCATCCTCTTATGCATATATATACTCATACCAAGTTTCAATGAAATCCGCCAAAGCACTTCCAAGATATGGCTCCGGATACAAAAGAACCTATAGTAAAAAGCATTTTTTCAAGATACAAAGGGCCATAACTCTGTTTTTAACAGATGGTGTACAATGCCATTTAGTGTGCATCATCCTCTTATGCACATATATACTCATACAAAGTTTCAATGAAATCCGCCAAAGCACTTCCAAGATATGGCTCCGGACACAAAAGTGCCGGACGGACGGACAACGCCAAAACAATATCCCTCCGCCTCTGGCGGGGGATAATTAAATACGGTCGGCGCTCCCGTAAATCAATTTATTAAACAAGAGCACCGCCTTGCGGGTGCAGACCGCTGATCTTTTTTCTTTTTAAAGGTGTAGGGACTCTCAATTTCAATCACAAAGGAGGGAGGGGTGGAGTGAAGAGGGATGTTTAGTGTGGGTGTGTGGACATTTATTACATTATCTTCCAAAAATGCAAAAATAATAATTAGGGGGGGGAGGGTTCTTGGGTGCGATGGTTGGACGGTAGTTCAAAAATAAAATAATAAAAATAAATATTTGTGTTTTTTAACCGTTTC